>NC_133769.1:280845226-280930250 GCF_003597395.2 Chelonoidis abingdonii | reverse complement strand
GTGGCAGCGATATCAGATCCAAGCTGGGTATAAGCTTGGGGGAGGTTCACAGTAAGCACCCAGATTTTGTACGCTAAAGTCCAGATCTGAGACAGACGCTTACCACAGAGGGTTACTAATAAGAAAACCCCTGGAATAAGTGGCAGGAAATGTAAC
The DNA here is from genome assembly GCF_003597395.2 of Chelonoidis abingdonii. Taxonomy (NCBI): domain Eukaryota; kingdom Metazoa; phylum Chordata; order Testudines; family Testudinidae; genus Chelonoidis; species Chelonoidis abingdonii. Next base: position 280,930,094 of record NC_133769.1, on the reverse strand, counting down.
AGCACTTTTAGAAATTGAAATCCAAAAATTGTTCCCGAAACTGGATTATCTTTAATCCATTTTGTTAAACTGGGAGCATTAAGCACAATGCTTAACATATTTGGCAGCTGCTTGATGTGTGCTGCCATGTCAGTAGCTCTGCAAGAATAAACTCTATATTATATGTTACTTAAGCTATATATATGGAATGTATGGTTAAGTCCTTATGAGTCTGGGGAGAAAAGAGAAATCCAGAGTTATTTAATTTGTTCAGTCTGCATGTTCTTCCTACAGAGCAATTCAATTCATATATATGAATTTATGCTCAACTACAGGCTCCTTAGACGATGACAGTGGAGGTTTTAAAAATCCTTTTTTAGATTTTTAGATTTTTAGAATCCTACTGAACCTCACCTCTTGGTTTTCTAAAGTAAAATACACACGTTTTGGCTAAAGGTCATGTCCGGAGAAACTCTTCAGATTTATAAAGACAGAGTTGTAGAAGACTCTTGTGCTGTGGAACTTGTTATATCCTTATTTCATAGTTAATCATTTGGCATAGTTTATAAACTTCACTGGTTCCTTGGATAACTAACACTTGCTTGTTGCTTTCAGTAGGTTGCTCACCTAAGAGCTCCTGTCAGTTTCCCCAGTGGACCTTATCAGCTTTATCATCCAGAGCTAATAGACCAAATTTTCAAATTGTAACAATATGAAAATCTATTTATAGGAGAACAGTGTTTGAGGGAAACACTAGGAGATTATGGGGCGGACTAGAAGAGCTGGCTGCTGGTACTGAACAGCTCTAGATCATTATGCTGAAGGACAACTGAAGTTTGGTCATCCTTGTGTCATCTACTTTTTAGCACAAAGGGACTAATCCAAAGCCCATTGAAATCAAAGGAAAGCCTCTCCCTCTCCCTGACTTCAGTTGGTTTTGAATCAGGACTAGGATATATGGAACAGACAGAACCATATTTGTACCTTGCAATTGTATACTGTCTTCTGTGTACTCTAAACAGAAAAGCAGGCCCCCTACCTGCTCTGGAGGCAAGGTTCAACTTGTTACAGTCAGCTTGCTCTCTCATGGAGACTATCATGTGTTCTTGTTTATTGTGGTAGTTTCCATTATAAAGATCAGTGTTATCCTGATTTAAAGTATCTATAGTTGCTCTTTATGTCTGGAAGACCTCAACAATCCTGTACACCAGCTCCATGCAGTTTCTATACCACCTCTTGGTCCCACTCTTTGGCTGACACAGCTAATAAGCTCTGCCACTTTTGCCAGCAGAGCATGTAAAGTCCTTGTTCTTGAATTAGAGCACACTTGTAGCTTCACAATCCCTAACTTCTTTATTCCAGAACTAATCAGTTCACTGATTTACAAGCTCCATCACTTTTATTCAAAAACCTGTCCATTTTATAATCCCTTCCTGCTTTGACTTCTTACATTCCTGTAGTTAAATAGCTCCACAGTTATATACCTGTTTTTTTATATGCACCATCCCCCAGCTCTAAAAGCCAATTCCTGCTCACACTGAAGTCAATGGAAAACAGTTGCTGACTGCAGTGGAAATAGGATTTGACCTGAAAGGCGAAAAATAACATTTTAACATCAGTTCTGATACATATATGCACTTGCACACAGACACACTTTCCAAACTTAGGAAAGCACATTTTCTTCGGGAACAATAATTTAAAATGCTAAGTTTGAAGTTCCATAATTCAGTGGAAGTTTGTTTGGGTCTGAGTTTTGTTTATAGTTATCTCTGCAGAACCACAAAAAATAATTGCAATGGTAAATATCATAACATGTAAATTCCTCATTTTAAAAAAAAATCCTTTTAGACAGAAAACAAAACTGGGAAATTTTAGCCCAAATGTTTTGGATAACTGAGAATGGAAAATATTTTCCAAACTAAAGTTGTGGTTGTGATAGGCATATTACAGTGTTCCAGCCTATTTTCCAATAACAGAGATAAATATAGTATATTTTCAGCCTTATTCCCTATAGCATTTCAGAAGCAGATCGTTTTACCTTCCAGTGTCAATTACACAGAATTATCTGTCAACTCTTGCTTTTTCTAACCTAGCCTGTGAAAGAAAATAGAATACATGATTCAAAAAAGTAGAACAATTTCCAAAACAGCGATTCCCAGGAGGAATCAGTTCTAGAATGTTGTTGAAATATTGATTTAGATATCCACAGAGAAGCTTGCTCAAGGAAGAAACTTCAGAGGGATTGGGTCAGTGACGATATGCTTCTTAGCCTTTGTGCAGATTTTGTATCAAGCATAATCATGTTCTCTTTATCAAACCAAGGCTTTTTCACGTTCACCTCCAAGTAACAGTTGCGGTTTAACTTTGTTTCAAAATCATTTGTTCTTCTTAAAATGCATGCATCTTGAAAGTTATATTGCAAGTGTCATATGCCTAGTCTACATTACAAAGTTAGGTCAGTTTAAGTCGCCATGTTTTCACCTCATTTTGCATGTGTACACCTAAATTTGTCTCCCACCAATGTAAGCTCCTTTTACAATGATGCAGTATCACCATCTCCTCAGATGACAGAGGCATGAGATCCTACTAGTGTTGAAGCTGTGATAGTGTAGACATTGTGTTACCTGGCTCAACTCTCATAGAACTCCAGCAGCTGTCACACAATGGTCCTGTCTCCATGACAGTGGTCCTCCAGCCCAATTAAAATTCCCAAGTAGTAGAATTAAGACACTAGAAGCCCAAATCTGCTTTAAAAACCCTGCCATGTTTTTGAAGTGCTTTCCCCCAAGTTTCCCATCTTCATGAGCACAACTACTAGCCCCCAGTTATGAGCAATGTTCCCTTTAATGTTTTACGCCCATGTGTTGAATGTGCATCAATGTGGAGGTGTTTTGTTATGTCCACCAATATGGAGGTGATGTGTGATGGGAGTGGGGTTGAGGGGCTCAAAGTGTGGGAAGGGGCTCAGGGCTGGGGCTGGGGCAGAGGATTGAGGGTCCCGGGGGTGTGAGGGCTCTGGCTGGGGGTACGGCTCTGGGGTGGGGCCATGATGAGAGGCTTGGAGCACAGGTGGCCCCCTTCCAGGTGGCCCATCATCTTCCATGATGAGAGGCTTGGAGCACAGGTGACAGTCTGAGCCTGGGGCCAGGGAAGGGGTGTTTCTTCCCAGCTGACGCAGCTCCGAGGCTGAGGTCGGGAGAGAGGCACCTCTTCTCAGCTGCCACAGCTTTGAGGCCAACCGGGGGCCTGGGGTCGGGGCGCCTCTCCCAGTTGCAGCAGCTCCAAGCTTGGTGCTTTGTTTACCTGAGCATCCACATGTATGGCAGCTCCCAGTGGCTGCGCTTTGCTGTTCCCATCCAATGGGAGCTGCGGGAATGGTGAACTGCGGCCACTGGGAGCTGCGAGTGGCCGTACCTCCGGACTCTTTGGTAAACAAAGTGTCTCGCGGCCCACCAGGGGCTTACCCTGAATAAGCTGTGAACCAGTTTTGGGAATCCCTGGTCTAGACATATTTCTACCTGGAGCAGAAACTGAGTTTTGGATCTCCTCAGACTGGGGGATAAGAGACTACTCCAGGAACATTGACATCTAGCATGCAGATTGCTGAAAGCGGGGCATGACAACAATTCCACATGAATTCAAAGAAACTATGGTAGGCATATTGGAAGGTAAGGAAGATGAACAACAGAACTTGGGCCACTCCACAGACCTGCTACTTCAAGGAACTGCATGCCGTACTTACACTCAAGGGAGCCTGATGCTGAGCCCATACAGTGTGCAGTGAGGAAGAGAAAATGCAAGCCATCCAGCATCCAGGAGCTGTTTGAAACCCCTGTGTTGGAATCCCTACAAGAGTAGTCAGGACCAAGGGTCAGAGCAGGGAAACCTGAGGCTGGAAGTAGCACAAGAGTTCATAATCAGGTTCCAAGCCAGGGTAAATACCAAGGTTCAGAGTCAATTTTCAGGCCAAAGTCCAATCCAGGACTCTGGAGCAGAGAACAGTAATGGTCATGGTAGCAATGAATGTCCCTTGGATTTATATAGGCCAGGAACCCAAGCAGGAGCCATCCTGCATGTCAGACCACTTGAGGTGGGACTTTTCATGGTCTGTGTCTACAGCAGGTTGTGGAGCACATATTGGTTATGCTGCTGCTGGGTGACAGCATGGAGATGCCAACTGACTGGCATCTCTGTACTCTAGATCTGAGGGGCTTTACACACCCACGTCTAAGCTAGACCAGCCAGGTGTTATAACCTGTGTGTCTCAAACGTGGGTTTGCAGAATTTAATAGAAGCAGTCATGCTCCAACCCTCCATCTGACAGCCTGCAGTTGCTAGTGTACTTGGGACCCATGAACCCCAGCCCCAATCCTATTGGCAGAGTCCTAGGAAAACTGATTGTCCAGCAGCAGGACCAGGAAGCTGTCTGAACAGTTGGACTCTGGCTCTATTTCCTGGCATTCAGACCTTGTGTGACTCCTAGCACTTGATTTGTGATTCTGACCTTCAGTTTGCCTCCTGACTCTGACCTCCTGGTATCCTGACTCAGCTAACTCCTGTCTTGTGAGTGTGAACTTTGGTTCTGACTATTAAGTCTGTCTGTTCATGACCTGGCCATGACACCAGGTGAGTGCAGATGAGCCTAGGGATGAAAGGGAAGGGAGTCTGGGTAAATGTCTAAATGCATAATTCCTTATGTTGCATGTCTGAGTTAATGATAACTCAAGATAGTTGAACAACAGGCTCAATTAGAATTATGTAATCAAAGATTATCAATCAGAGATTAGTACAGCATGTACAGAACACAGAAATAATAGATACGCTGCCACCTTATGATGGAATAAAGAGCTGGATCTGTGTCTCTTCTTCTTTGTAACTGGAGGGAAGTGAAGTTTCATTACCCATCTAAGTTCCATCACCAGTGCCATTATATAGGGCTTTCAAACACAGAGACCCTCTTTGCCAAAAGAAATATATATTCTGATGTTATTTCTATACATTCTCAGTTTACTGCATTTATGTGTGACGACATACTTATTTACAGGTGAGAGGACTAACAACTTTCAAAACAATATCTTTCAGTGGATCTTTTCCCCCCATAATCATTCTTCCCTCTCTGCTGAAACAATTATCCCTTATCAGTTTCCTAAGATTATATATGCTTATGTAAGCATTGTGTGGGTGGGAGAGAGAGAGAGAAAGTGAGTGAGAGAAAAGGGGATGGTTCCCAATAATATCTGGAGTTTTATAGACATAGAGACTCCATGGATTATTAGATACAGTCTTATGCATAGAATTCCTCAATAGGGTTACTTACAGTTTAAGGACCAGTGTTTTGGACCTTAAAATTCAACATATCCTGTTAATATTGTAAAAAGATTCTAAAAAAAATAGTTAAGATATAAATCAACCAAATATACAGAAAGAAAAAGTGTTAGTATACAGACCTGTTTGTTTGCCTGAGATAGAATTTTGGATTTGATTTTTTGATACTTTTATATCCTTATTAATATTTGTGAACAATGAACAAAGACACTGTGTGTTGGTTCTGCTCAGCCAGATGGGTATGTTAGTGTAATGAAAAGACAAGGAATAGAGTTAAAAGTGTTACAGGGTATGTATGGTGGGACTGTAATATATGAGCATACACTGGAATGCTCTTCTCTCAAGCCAAGATCAAGCAAACAGTTAGGAGGGGTGAGAGGGATGGAAGGCATAAGAAACACTAAAAGCCAAAAAAAAGAAGACTGGCCTTGGCTAGTACACAGCCTCACTCCCTATTCCTCACATGGGATACAAAAGAGGTAGTACAAAGACCCAGACTCATGACTCCCCAAAACAGAACATGACCGTAAACTGTAAGGGATGAAACCAAGGGTGTGCACTATAGGTATATTTGGGTCTGCTAAGAAGGAGGAGGTGGAAACAGGGACGTGGGTAATGGCTCTGTGGCATCAGAGCTGGGAACAGACCACTGGGAAACAGACTCTGTTGGTGTGTAGACCTATAGATATGTTTGCTTAAAATTAACCCCAATAAACACCTCCCTTAGAGCTCCACAGTTGGCACTTTTAGTAGCCCCTGGGTGGGGTGCAGGAGGCAGTGAGGGCTCTGGCTGGGGGTGTGGGATCCAGGGTGAGGCCAGAAATGAGGAGCTCATGGTATGGGGAGGGGGGTCCAGGATGGGGCAGGGGGTTCGGATGCAGGAGGGGATGAGGGATCCAGCCGGGGGTACAGGCTCTGGGGTGTGGCCAGGGATGAGGGATTTGGGTGCAGGAGGGGGCTCCGGGCTGGGGATGGAGCTGAGGGATTCAGAGTATGGGAGGGGACTCTGGACTGAGGCAGAGGTTGGGGTGTGGGATGGGATACGGGTTCTGGGGTGGGGCTAAAAATGAGCGGTTCAGTGTTCGGGAGGGGGCTATGGAATGGGGCAAGGGGTTGGGATAAAGGTGGGGTGAGGGCTCCATCTGGAGGTGCAGGCTGTGGGATGGGGCTTGGGATGAGGGGTTTGGGTGCAGGAGAGTGCTCTGGGCTGGGGCCGAGGGGTTTGGAGGGCAGGAGGGGGATCAGGGTTGGGAGAGGGGGTTCGGAGGGCACGGGAGAGGGTCAGGGGTGCAGATGCCGGGTGGCACCTCAAGCAGCTCCCAGAAGAAGTGCCATGTTCCCCCATTAGTTCCTATCTGAAGGCATGGTGAGGTGGCTCTGTGCATTTCCCCTTCCTCAGGCATTGCCCCCACAGCTCCCATTGGCTACAGTTTCTGGCCAATGGGAGCAGCAGAGCTCTCTCTTGGGGAGGGGGCAGCGTGAGGAGCCCCCTGGCTGCCCATATGTATAGGAGCCAGAGAGGGTTCATACCTTTGGTTCCAGGAGCTGTGCAGAGCCACAGCAGGCAGTGAGTCTGCCTTAGCCCCGCTGTGCCACTGATCAGACTTTTAATGGCCTGGATAGTGTTGCTAACCGGAGCTGCCAGGGTCGCTTCTGAGACTGGGCATTCCGGTCAAAAACCGGACACCTGGCAACCCTAGGTAAGCTGTTTTATCTTGTTTATTTGTACTTTCATTTGTACTGTTCTTTTGCACACAAAGTTCCCTCTTTTTTTGAAATTCAGAAAATGTATTAGCTTACATCAACTATAATTGGCACATCACAAAATTCATAATGGCAGTTATTAATGCACCCTGCTTATTTAAGTTCTGTACACATGAAGGCACACTTGTAAAAGCATCACACAAATTACTATGACTGACTGTTAAAATGCTCTTTTAAGGCGTCCCTTAGAGTTCCACAGTTGGCTCTTCTAGTAGCCCTCGTGTTTGTCTCTTCAAACTCAGCAGACAGCTTGTCTACTTTGCACCTCCCCCCGCTGGTAGCCTTTCCCCCTTTGTCTCTTGGATATTATGCAGCACACAACACACAGGTGTAACAATTCACGTTTGCCTGGCTGAGATCCAGTCTACCCGAAACACATTTAACAGTCATCCTTCAGCTCCTGAGCCAGTAACTGAATCTGTTTTTGTTGTTGTTGTCAAAATGGCCAGTTTATGGCTTCACGAGCTAGGAAATTATGGGGTACATAGAGTCTCCCAGAATCACTACTGACTTTCACTGCCAATAGGAAAGTGCCAGTCCTGGAAGACTGTCCCTGCTTACAATTCTAGAAAGAGTCCTATGTTCTTAAAGAAGCAAGTGTCATGCTGTGGTAAACGTCTGTCTCAAATCTGGACTTAGAGTTCAACATCTGAGTGTTTACTGTGAACCTCCCCCCAAGCTTATTTCGCTGCCACCAGATAGTATTGAGGCTACTATCAGCCTGGGTTCCCCAAATTCCTTGGGGGGACCACCCTCTTTGGCCTCCCCAACTTTCCCTGGGAGGACCCCCAAGACTCAGACCCCTGGGTCTCCCTATCTTATCCCCCCGCTCCCTCCCCTTTTCCCTGGGTGAGCCTGGGCGATGCTATACTTAACTCCTTGAATGCAAACCCAAGAGAGCTATTTACCCTCCCCCCAAGCTAGGCAATTCAAGCTAGTCCCAAGCTAACACACCAGGAGATTCACCCTCCCGTTCTCCTAGCAGTAACTAAGAGAAAACTTCAAACACAAGAGAAACAGAGTTGATTCTTTCTCTTTCCCGCGAGCCTGTTCCTGCCCTGGGAACAATAGGAAAGTCACCACAGAATGTAATGCTTCCTCCCCCTCTCTGGATCCCATGAGGAGAGAACGATACCTGGTACAGAAATTTCTATCCCTTCTTCACTAGAAAAGAATCCACAAGTTTTAAAAAGAAACTTTTATATAAAAAGAAAGAAAATACAAAAACAATAATACTGCATTAAGAGATCAATACAGGTCTTGCTTATAGAAAATATGAATAACAGCCTGATTTAAAAGATAGCCCCATTTAAACCAGTCCAACACAGTACCAAAACAATGTAAATACAAATCAAAGCTTATCACAGCCGATTACTTGTTTTCCTTTTGTACTTACAGATGTTTAGTAGATATTTGAAAGAAGATGGAGTTAGAAGAAAAGCTTGTTTACTCACAGCCGAGGAAAAAAAAACTCAGAACAAAGCCAAAAACCTCCAGAGGTTCACACCTTACTTTTGAAATCCTGTTTCCTGATTGGTCCTCTGGTCAGGTGTTTGGTTCCCTTTGTAAACCCTTTACAGTAAAAGAAAATTAACCTTACCTTACCTATCTACTTATGACACGCCCCCCAAATAAACAGCAGTGTAAAATTCACTGGCGGTGATTCTACCTAGAACTTTAACTAATCAGAGTAATTACAACACATGCACCTTTATACATATACTTCTAAACAGTAAACTACAAGATTCTACATCTGAAGAAAAGTTTAAACCAGTGTATTCCGGGAAACTCTCACGGAGAGTGCATCAGCTACTTGTTGAAGTTCCTGAAATGTGTTGAATTTCAAAATCAAAATCTTGGAGAGCTAGACTCCAACGAAGAGAAGTTTTCTTGTTGTTCCCGTTGGCTGTATAAACGCCACTTTAGCGCAGCATGGTCAGTTTGTAGCTGAACCGCCGTCCCCAAAACAATGGCGTAGCTTTTCCATGGGGGTCACACAATGGCATAGCATTCCCTTTTCACTGACTGACAGTGGTTTCCCTCTCCGATAGTTTCTTGCTGAGAAACAACAACCGGATGGAAGTTGATCCGGTCCTTCCTTCATGAGAACTGCTCCTATACCACGCTCAGATGCATCGGTGTTACTAGGAATGGTTTGTCAAAGTCTGGGGCCCTTAGCAACAGGGTCAGACGTGAGCGTCGCCTTAAATTGGTGTAAAGGCTTCCTGACACTCCTCAGGTCCATTTAACTGTAGTTGGCTGGGGCTTCTTTGGTCAGGTGCGGTCAGTGGTGCACGCGATTTGGCTGTGTGTGTATATAATCGCCTGTAGGACCCGGCCAAGCCTAAGAAGGATGGACCTGTTTCTTTGACTTTGGGACGGGCCACTTTGGATAGCCTCCACCTTGGCCTTAAGGGGGTTATGGTCCTCGACCCACCTGGTGTCAGGTAAAGTCACTCTGTTTTGGCCTATTTGACAACTTTTTGCCTAACAGTTAGTCCTGCCTGTCTGATACGGTCAAAGACCTTTTCCAGGTGTTCTAGGTGTTCGGCCAGGAGTCTGAAAAAATGGCCACATCATCGAGGTAGGCAACTGCATATCTCTCCAGTCCGGCTAGTAGACGACCATCTACCAGCCTCTGAAGGTGGCGGGTGCATTTCGCACCAAAGAAGGAAAGTACATTAAATCCATCTACCCCTGCATAGGTGACAACATGCGACTTTTCCTTGGCAGGTTCATCTAGTGGTACTTGCCAGTACCCCCCTTTGTAAATCTATTGTAGAGATAAACTGGGCACGGTCCCAACTTTTCCAATAGCTCATCGGTGCGTGGCATTGATAGTTGTCTGACCGAGTTACCGCAGTGTTAGCTTTGCTACGGTAGTCCACGCAAAGCGTATTTCCCCATCTGGTTTGGGTACCAGAACTACTGGAGATGCCATGCAACTGGTAGATGAGCGGATTATACCATTCTGTAGCATGTGTGTGGATTTCCCCTCTATAGCACTTGTGCGTGAGGGGACACCCGGTAGGGTGGTGTTCTAATTGGGTGAGCATTACCTGTGTCAATGGAGTGGTATGCCCATTCAGTCCGTCCTGGAGTGGCTGAGAACAATGGTGCGAAGCTGGTGCACAGCTCCTGGATTTGTTGCCGCTGCAGACGTTCCACATGCACCTTCCTGGACCAGCTCACAATGATATCAGTGAAGTGACCCAGGTGATCCAATAGTGCTTGCATCACCTTGAAATAGTATCACTTTCTGTTTATGTACTTATTTACAAGTTGGACTGGTGCCAGGGTACAGACATGCATCCCATCGAATGCCCCTCTGAGGTTCTGGAATCCCATTGCTGCAAATCTATGCACGATTTCCTGCACATTGCTGAGAGTCACAGTCCTGTGTAGCAGGATACACTTACTGGCCCTACACAATTAGATGATAGATCCAATTCCAAAGGATTTCCCACTGACAGATAGTAATTCAGCATTGCAAGCTTCCTGAGCATGGACACTACTTGCTTCTCTCCTGTTATTGCAGCTCATTCTAGGGCAAGTTTGGCACAGAGATCAAGGAATGTGGCCTTTTGCATCCAAAAGTTATGCAGTCACTGCTCATCATCCCAAACCAAACCTGCATTATGATGCAATCCCAGCAGTCAGTGTTTTTTTCTTGGTCCCAGAAATGATGCTGTACTGTGTGAAGCAGGTCTGTGAATGCTGACAGCAACCTAGCATTTTTTCCATTGTGTCCATCAGCCTCCAATCATTGCTGTCAAACATCTTTTCTTCCTCCTCACATACCTGGCTGAAATTCCATATATACAGGATAACTGTGTGTCCTGTATTAGCAATTATTAGAACTGTGCTGAACTCTGCAAGGTCCACACTTCTCTCAGAGAAATGACAGAGACTGAAAAGCACCATGCACAACTGTAGGAGTTTTAAAAACAGCATGAACATTATGGCATGGAACAAGCATTGAGGACTGGAGAAAATGGCACTGTGGGCAACTGAACCCTAGTTTCCAGAAATCCCTGGGCAAATTGCTGATCTCCTGCAAGGCACTGTACAAACGTCTCACAAGGCATTGTGGCAATGTGGTCATGCTGCGATGTCTACCCTGGACTTTCCATAGATGCCCATCAGTGAAGCAAGGACTCAACTGCATACCCACCTTTGTGATACACAAAAGGTCGCAGCTGTATGTCAATGTAATTTACATCAGCCGAACTTTATAGTGTAGACATGGCCTCAGCGTTTACAGTATCTGTGGATGGGGAAACCTATGACAACCTTTCAAAAGCATCTCTCCCATGTACTTTAGGTTTGGGATACAGGAGAACTCCAGCATTATATCTAAGCAACTGCAGTTTTTGGAGGTTATTTTTCCCTCCTACATTCTCTTCAGGGAGAGAACTGGCCCCAATCCTGATCATATGCTTAACATCACTTCTTTGCATACTCACAGTAATTATTCATGGTAGGAAAGTTCAGCATGTACTTTATGTATTTTCAGAATTGGGGCCTTAGTAAATTATGAGGAGACGGGAATGAATCTCACTAAGCAAATAAGAAAGTTGAGAAGTACATTAATTTTAAAGCAAAAATTATATACTATAGTATCTGCAATAATCAAGCGTATCAGCTATTAAGATGCAAGGGTGAGACATCTGAGAGATTAGAAAAAGGGAGGAAAGCAACATAAGGGTCTATATTCAATGATAAATCTTATAATATGTTTTCATTAGCTTGAATGTTCATCTGTTTAACAGAGATTTTTAATGCATATAATGAAGGAATACTGAGAAAATAGTAGCAACTAGCAACATGTTAAGTACACCCATTCTATGGAGCAAGTTTGCAATGTAGGTATTTAAAAGTGTGATTCTGTGAAGTTAAAATTATTGTTCCATAAAAATGATCTTGTCAATCACCCAGGAGTAATTCCTTGCAGGTAAAAGCAGCAGAGGATCCTGTGGCACCTTATAGACTAACAGACGTTTTGGAGAATGAGCTTTCGTGGGTGAATACCCACTTCATCAGATGCATATCAGATGCATATTCACCCACGAAAGCTCATGCTCCAAAACGTCTGTTAGTCTATAAGGTGCCATAGGATCCTCTGCTGCTTTTACAGATCCAGACTAACACAGCTACCCCTCTGATCCTTGCAGGTGTGCTTGAGGGAAGGATTTAGGCTGTTAGGAAAATGCTGTTCAGACACTCAGTGAGTGCTGGCCATTAGTAAACTGATGTAGACCAGGAGCAAGTTGCTCAAGCAAGCCACTGTCACTTATCTGGCATTCTAATGATCTGTTACCAGCTTTTAATGTGCAGATAGTTACCACAGTGTTTGCAAAGGGCAACAATGTTCAAGGTACTGAGTGCATGGAATAAGCTGCAAGAGTCAACTCACTGTGAGAAGAGAAATGATCAGAATGCACACCACATTACAGTCTGAGCAAAATCTTACACTTCAAAGAACAGAGGGCATATCACAACACTTATATTATCATATCTAGCCATTGAGAGTTTGATCTCAAAGTGTTGAACAGCCTCCATTCTCACTGAGCAGGACTGAGCCAATAAACAGATGCATAGGATTGACCCCTTGATTTAGTCCAGGTTTAAAATTAAAGTCCCTTTGTGAAGAACAAAAAATCGGGTCTAGATCTGAAGTTGGATTATAAATGTTCTGTACACCTGGGTGTGTTCAAATTCAATGCTTTGGCCCAGGGCTATCTCTATTCTTAACAAATAACCCTTACTTACTATTCAATCCCCTGAAAAAAATCTGATTTTTTTTCTAAGTAAATATAATCTCATTAGAAATATTAGTTTCATCTCTGTTTTAGGCATAGTAAATTTCACACCCATTTTGTTAAATGCTTTAGCCTGACAGGATTCTTGGAATCATAGAACTGGAAGGGATCTCGAGAGGTCATCTAGTCCAGTCCCCTTCACTTGTGGCAGGACTAATTATCTAGACCATTCCTGACAGGTGTTTGTCTAACTTGCTCTTAAAAAATCTCCTATAATGGAGATTCCATGACCTCCCTAGGCAATTTATTTCCAGCGCTTAACCACCCTGCATTTAGGAAGTTTTTCCTAATGCCCAACCTAAACCTCCCATGCTGCAATTTAAGCACATTGCTTTTTGTCATATCTGAGAAGTTAAGAAAAACATTTAACACAAGAACGGCTGTACTATGTCAGACCAAAGGTCCATCTAGCCCAGTATCCTGTCTACTGACAGTGGCCAATGCCAATTGCCCCAAAGAGAGTGAACCTAGCATTTTTTCTTCCTTTTCCTTGTAACAACCTTTTACATACTTGAAAACTATTATCATGTCCCTTCTCAGTCTTCTCTTTTCCAGACTAAACAAACCCAATTTTTTCAATCTTCCTTTATAGGTCATTTTTTCTAGACCTTTAATCATTTTTATTTCTCTTCTCTGGACTCTCTCCAATTTGTTCACATGCTTCCTGAAATGTAGCACCCAGAACTGGACACAATTCTCCACCTGAGGCCTAATCCGAGCAGAGTAGAGCAAAAGAATTACTTCTCGTGCCTTGCTTACAACACTTCTGCTAATACAGGTCGCCTCAATGTGTTTATCCACACGCAGTAGGAGAATCTTTAATCAATTTCATATTATATCCTCAAACCGTAGGGCACAATGACATTTCAATACACTTTAGAAACTAAAAATCTCTTTAAAATTCTATTGTCAGACAAGCTCCTCCCCAAACTGCATTTTAGTTTATCACTAAATTCACATGAAATACCAAATATACCTTTGATCCCATTTTACTCATAGCACATTATAGAGTTATCCTTCTAAATTTTAATCATAGCTGATCTTTTCAGTCAATAACTTTGTCTTATACTTTTCAATTTTATACATTTTAACAACAAGGAGAACATTTGTGACTTCTATTGTGTAATTCATCCAAGAATATAGGAAAACAGCTTTATAAACATGAATTAAGACTATAATATTTGCATGAGGTGAAGACTATATAAGGATAACTTTACATGCAAATCTAAATACAACCACATTTGTGATTAAATTAATCAGATCTTCAACAATGCTCAGCATTACTAGACAATGGATTAGGACAGGAAGTAAATAATCAACTAAAACTGAAAGAGAAATTGTTAGGAAAAATGTACTTACAATGCAATTTGACCAAGATACTGGGATAAAAACAGGTGTGTGTACTGTTGTTTTTTTTAAATTCATTGTAGCATCAGAGTGACAGAATCTGTCGTATAATTAATTTCATTACATACATGTTTTTTCCCATACTTACTTTCAATGTTTCATTATCATCGCTTTCTGCATCTCTGACTTTCCATAGTTAAGATTTACAATTGTTTCCATACTTAAAATTTTGTGATGGTTGCTATTTTGATTTTACAATTCTTCAGATATTTTTGAGACTGTAATATTTCAAGGTAGAACTTTTACAGAGTTGATCTCTGTCTATTTTTTTTAAATTAATCTAAAATTTTTCACCAATGCATGAATGAGAATGGAATTAATGTTTCCCATTATATTAATATATAGAATAACTCTTCAAGAATAGCACTAGTGCTGATGGCTGGAATTTTTGAGAGAGTCTAAAGGAGATATGAGTCCAAATCCCCATGACATTCAAAGAGTCAGGACCCTAGCTTCTTTGGGTTCTTCAGAAAATCCCAAATAAAGGGACAGTGAACTAATCTGAAATGCTGTTCAGCGACTGGTTTCAATTTGACAGTTAAGCCTTTGAAAATTGCACTTCACACATGCACAGTTAATTCACCATGTGACTTGTTTCTATATTGATAAAAGGCATATTTGAAGTCAGCTGTGTTTCATGTCCATAGATAGCTAAATTAGATACACAATCAGTTTCTTAATGCCTCAAATTACTGCAAATTGTCTTGGATCCACTTCTAAATATTTCAAATAATTCAAACTCGGGTTAAAGGAATCCAAATTCCTCCCATATCATTCCCTGCCTACATATCACCTTGGCCTAAGAATGACCATGGGAAGCTCTGATTTGTCTTCCTACTTTTTCCAGTGGATCACTTTAATAATTCTATGGATTTTTCAACTTTTACTTAGAGTAGGGATTGGCAACCTTTGGCACGTGGCTCACCAGGGTAAGCACCTGGCAGGTCGGGATGGTTAGTTTACCAGCTGCGTCCACAGCTTTGACCAATTGCTGCTCCCACTGGCCACGGTTTGCTGCTCCAGGCCAATGGGGGCAGTGGGAAGCAGCAGCCAGCATATCCCTGGGCCCGCGCTGCTTCCCACAGCCCCCATTGGCCT
The DNA here is from genome assembly GCF_003597395.2 of Chelonoidis abingdonii. Lineage (NCBI taxonomy): Eukaryota > Metazoa > Chordata > Testudines > Testudinidae > Chelonoidis > Chelonoidis abingdonii. Next base: position 280,914,699 of record NC_133769.1, on the reverse strand, counting down.
GGAGTGGCAAACTACAGTCAGTGGAAGCCACGATCACCCAAACCTGTGGAAGCAGCAGGTAAATAAATCAGCCTGGCCCACCAAGGTACTTACCTGATTTAAGATTAACTTGTTACCACCCCCATGGAAAAAGGGATATTATTCCTCCACCCATTTTATAGGTGGAAGAAATGAAGATCAATATTTACATAAGAAATGTGTGGATAAACTGGCATAAAATGAGAGATTCCTGATGTAATATTTTCATCTCTTCTCTGTGTTGTGTCTTATAAGAATTGCTCTATATCTAGTTATGCTATCAGGATAAAAAGCACCAAGCTGCACGGTTCTGAATGGAGAAAAGTCAGTGATTCAAAGATCTTCCAATCTAAGTTTAGACAATTTGCAAAAAGTAACAAAGAAGGAGAATGGGGCAGGAAAGACAAGTCCAACCATAGTGAGAGCACTATGTACACAACTAGATGGTTTTGAGTAAGACATTTAAAGTAAAAGGTATCAACAGGCAAATAAACAAGATATACCGAGACTACTGATACCTAACCTACCTACTCATAGTTATGGAAGAACCCTTGCTGGAACTGTCAGGAAGCAAACTGGCCCAGCTTTACACAGTAAACCAGCCACTACAGTTCCTGTATCCCATATCACATCTCTAGTGCAGAATCCACAAAAGCGACTTACAAATATGCCACACCAAGTCAGTTCCAAGAGGTTGAAATCTACATTTCCTGCCTAAATGAGGAATGTGCAGAACTCCTCAAGCAATATGCAGAGTGGCAATCCATCCATTGACATACAACTTGAACACTTGTAGAACAGCAAGATGAGAGAAAGCTACTGTGGATTCAAATATGTCAAGATTCACTTGCAAGGCCTGGGCACTAATCACAAAATGTGGTGCTGCACCGCACTATTATCCAGTTTCTCCAAACAGTATTGCTTCTTACCTGATAAATATCAGGAAAACAGATAAGGACAGAAAAATTGAGGGACTAGTGAAGAAGAATGGTGGCAATACAAAGGATGCCTACCTGAAACTGAATGACTTCAACCTTTCACTGCAGATAAAGGAGAAAAGGTGATCAAAACATTTAGAACATGTAAAATCTATTAGTTTGATAATATCACCCATGAATTCCTGAAGAATCTGTGGAAAACTAGCAGACAATGGGCTAGGCAACTTTTTATCTAGAATCATCCTGGAGAATAAAATACCTAAGATCTGGTGGAGGGAAAAAGTAATAATTTTGCCAAAACCTGAGAGAGAACACAGACTTACCAGAAGTTACCACCACATCTCTTTGCTAAGCTGCATGCACAAGTTATCCTTCCACAAATTGCCCCCACAATCAAGGATATCTTGAGCATAGCTCAAGCGGGTTTCAGGCCAAACTTCAGTATATATGATTACATGGCATCTACATAAAGAATGGCTTCCAAACCAGGCAAAAGACAGATGCAGTATTCCAATATCTTACTACTTCATGTGACACAATGTGGCATACATACCTACTGCACAAACTATCATTGGTCCTACCAAAGTGTGTCACCATAGCTGTGGAACTATTTGGGAGGATGCTGGCCCAAGTTTCATTTGGACAAAGAGGAAAAGACAGCTCCTGGAGGTCTGAAAACAGTCTACCTCATGGCTCTGTCCTAGCATACACATTTTTCAAACTTCTTCACAAATGACCTTCCCAACACTATTGCCAGGCATTTTATTTATAAAGACAACATCAGTCTGGCAGTACAGGACCAAGATTTCAGTAGTATAGCAATCCTGAATGCAGATATGAAAAAAAGATGTAAAAGGTTGTAAAATATTGTAAAAGATGGAGACTTAAACCTACCTGGCTCCATCTATACCACACAAATGCCAAGATACAGTTTAACATCTTCCTGAAAGACAAAGCCTGCATATCTGCAAGTCACACTGGATTGTATCTTGACGTTCAAGAAACACCTTACCAAGACCATGCTGCACATAAAGACGAACAACTTGATTAGCAAACTACCTGGTTCTGCTCACCAGGGAGACAATGAGCAGACAATAAGGCAAACCCAGAATTTCTTGTGCTATTGTGTAGCAGAGTTGCTCCCTCATGTGGCTCAGGATTAGTAGACACTCAGCTGAATGAAACTATGCATATAATAGGGACCATGAGACTGACCAACCTGACCTGTCTGCCAGTCCTATCCAGCAATACCCCTCCTGATATCAGAAAACAAGTTACCTTGTAGAATTTGCTTCTGAAGGTTTAAGACATGTCACATCTAGCTCATTGAGACGGTTTTTGCTCAAGCGTTCCACTCTGGACAATTCCCTTAAAGAACTTCAACATCATCTCCAGGTGGCATACTAGGCGGCAAGAACAAGCTTCAAACAAACTCAGTGAGTATCTGATGATAAATCCAACAGTCCAAAGAGCAGCACAAGCACCCACTAGTGAGTCTGTCTGAGTTTCTCTCACTGTTGCTAAGTAACAGGGAAAGTAGAGCTGCAGTTCCACTGTCTTAAAATTAGAGCACCTAATAAGTGATTGAAATCCAATATACTTTCTGTTCTGGTGTTCAGGGAGCACATGTTTTGAAGTAACTAGCATTGGGTGCTCTGATGCACAATGGAGCATGTAATAAAGTCAGACTAAGTTCCTCCAAATCTCTGGATATACTCATACATAAATGCTAAATTATTACAGCAAATGTAAGGAAAATTTTGCTTTCACTATTTTGTTTCTTACAAGTTCTTACGCTCCATATTGAGCTGCTTCCTTGTTGAAGGTTTGGCACCCTTTTCTTGTGTGGCAGGAGAGTAGAGATCGGGTGACTTGGTAATCTGCCCAGTAACAGAAGGGTATATAAAGCTTGCTCAGCTAGTACCAGTCACTGTCCACCACAGCTGTAGCCAAGTATCCGTACTCTCAGCCAAGACATCATGTCAAGAATAGAGATGTTGTGTCAAGAGAAAAGATAGAAAAATAGCTTATCTGTGCCTGATCCTCACGTGTCCTGAAGTCTTTGTGGTATCCTGGATTCCTGCATCGTTGCTGGCATCCTGTGATCCTGATTGTCTTCTCTGGTGTCTGTGTCCTTTTGTGAAGAATGGTAATGTGTTAATCCTTTTATCTTCTTCTTTTTTCTACCCATTATGTGTATTTTGGGGGGGTTCTAGGCTTAAAGCCTATTATTCAGTTAACAACTGAGTGGTTTTATATGCTTGTTATAGTTATTTTTGGGGTCCTAGTTTAATAAAATGTTTGTTGCACCTATCCTTGCCTGTTTGGTTCATTGATCAATAAATCATAATATCCTGAGTGACCTTTTTAACACAACCATTGTGATAAAATATTCAGTACAAAAACTCTTAAAATATTGTCAGTCACACAAATGTTCAGGCCTTTTTGTCAAGGCATTACAAAGAACTTGTAGCATCATATCTAAGTCCCATTACTGTAAGAAATAAAACCTTTGTTGCCCACACTTGTAATTACTTTAATACATTAAGTTTTGTCATTTATCATTACCATTATTTATATTTCATTAGTACCGAAAGCCCTAGGCAGGGTTCCCATTACATTAAGCCTTGCATAAAGGAGTAAAACAAAAACTGATCCTACCCCTTACAGCTCACTCTAGGAATATGAAAACATGGAACAGATGGTTTCACTGATAAATGGGGATATGGTGAGGGTGGGTGGGTATGGTGGGGAAGAGAACAGCAAAGCAGGTCTATTTACATAATTGAAAAGTCTCAGGTTGTAGTAGTCACAAGCAGGCACCAGGTAAGCTAATACTACTCAGTTATGATTTCTAGATGTTATGGCGAGAGGTTTGAAGGAGAGATTTAAAGCAGGGTATGAAGGATGCTTTAGAATCATGATGGAGAAGGTCATCCCATGCATAGAGAACAATATCATCCTAGAGGTCTTCCATGCTTAAAAATGAGGACATTGGAAATGATGGTTTCTCAAATCATTCCTAACTCAGTCCTCTTGAGCATATACAGGTTGTTGTATAGTGCTATATGGTATTGAGTTTCATAATGCAATTATGGCTTATATAATCTATAGAAAGTTGGAGCTAAATTGGAGTAGTTGCATATGGGAGTTCTCTTGAGTGGCAGACTGGAAATTATGCAGAAGCAGCTTCATTTACATTTAGTAAATGGAGAGTTTTAATGAATGTTTCAACCATTACAGCAGTCCTAAAACTACTTATTCTGATTTTAATTGGAGTCATTCTCTGTTCAAATTTTCCATATCTCAGATTTCTATATGGAGAATGCATAGCTACTTCACAAAAGATTTTGAGGGGAGCCGGAGGCTTTGGGAGCTCTGGGGGTGGGGTAGAAGATCGGGTTTTGTGATCTGAAGAGGAATGGGAGGCAATTTGAAATTGTGAGATCACTCCTCTGGCACAATAGAATTCTATACCATAAGGGTAAAGCTGATCTGTACAGGAAATGGAACTTTCTTGGGAGACATCCAAAACTGTGGATAAACTGATTTGGGAACTAAGTTACAAAAATCCTTACCTTCAAATGCAAGACACATTTCTTTGACCTTGCTTTAGCTAACGTAAAACATGTATATAGAAAACCCTATCAAAAAACACTTCACTGAATGCAGTTCTTACCCTGATGAGAGGCTGAGAAGAAACACCACATGGCAGATGTTAGTCACATTGCATAATGGACTATTGAAAAGTGCTCAGATATGAAGATGAAGAGTATGACATACAAACCTTTATAGAATAGAATGCTAAATTTGGTCTTTACATGTTACATTTCTATGTCAAAGTTCACACTGAGCTGTAGGATGTTCACCACTCTGAAGGCTATGTTTTTCAAGCTTTCTGCAGATCCAGGACAATAGCACTGATTTACTCTCAGTTAGTATTCACAGGCATAAAAGTTAGAAGGATACTTCTAAATTCTCTGTTGCCCAGCAAATTGTGTAGTTCTTTACACCAGTGAGTGAAATGGAGTGTAAAATGCTGCCATTCCAACATGATAGTTATTTACATTAGTGCAGAGATTCTCAAACTTAATTGCACTGTGACTCCCTTCTGACAACAAAAATTACTACAGGACCCCAGGAGGGGGACTGAAGCCTGAGCCCGCCCAAGCCCCAGCCCCGACACCAGGGTGGGGTGAAGCCAAAGCCACACCTCCCCAGGCTGGGGGGTCAAAGCTGAAGACCAAGCACTTTAGCCCTGGGCAGGGCCAGTGCAAACATTTAGGCAACCTAGGCGGTCGCCTAGGGCACTAAGATTTGGGGGTGCCATTTTCTTGGGCAGCGACCGCGGCGGCCAGATCTTCGGCCACCCCAGTCACCGCCAGCATTAAGGCGGAGAGAGCTGGGGCAGGGGACTGCCACCTGCAGCAAGTAAGGGGGAGAGAGCACGCAAGGGAACTCCCCACCCCAGCTCGCCCCTGCCTCCTAAACTGATTGGCGCCGCAAGCGTGGGAGGCGGGAGAAGTAAAGCAGCAATGGAGTTGCCACGGGGGGGCTCCTCAGGGCGGAGCTGCTGCAGGGGGAAGGGGCCTCAGGGTGGTGGCTCGGGGACAGGGGAGGGCACAAGGTGGAAGTTTCTCTTAGGGCATGCAACGTCCTTGCACCGGCCCTGGCCCCAGGCAGAGGAACTGTAACCTGAAGCCCTCGGGCTTCGGCTTGGTCTTCGGCCTTGGTCCCAGCAAGTGTGAGCAACCTTGGCGACCCCATTATAATGAGGTTGCAACCCACTTTATGGTCCCAACCCACAGTTGGAGAACTGTTCCACTAGTGCAAAAACCTTCACCAGGTGTAGGGCAACAGAATCTGCCATTGCCATTTGCTGGATCACAGACTATATACTTGCAGTGGAGATGAATTAGTTGATCAGAGCTTTGAAATTCCTGGTTTGGGATCATGACAGGGGCTGCCATTCTAGTCAAGAGTTCAGCCTCTGCAACAGGGCCACCCAGAGGATTCAGGAGGGCTGGGGCAAAGCCGGGGAGCTGAGGCACTTGTACTCACCTGGCAGAGGTCCGAGTCCTCGGCGGTGGAAGGCCCTTCAGTTGCTCCATGTCTTCGGCAGCACTGAAGGACCCTCCACCTCCGAAATGCTGCCAAAGTCCCAGACTGCCACCGGGCCAGAGCTTGCGGGGCCCCTCCAGGGCCCAAGGCCTGGGGCAAATGTCCATACTTGCTCCCCACCCCCTCCTCTGGGCAGCCCTGCTCTGCAATCTGTAGATCTTAAGAAATCTGTCTGACATTTGAGCCATCTGGACAGCAGCCTATGGCTTTTATATTGCCAGTTGGTCCCTCCTCCTAAAAGGCTGGATGGTCCTTGCAGCCACTTTTCCAGTGGCCAAGCCCAGTTCAGCAGTTTGCAACCATTCATCTTCCATTCCACATGGTGAGCTGGAGTGATCATTGTACATCTAAATGAAATACTGTTCCACAATGTAAAGACAGGCTTGGCAGTCTGTACCTCAGTGATGTTTTGATGATTTTCTGGTGGATCCATAAAAACATTTTTTTTAACCAGTTAGTGTGAATGACAGTAAAAACAAACTTGCTCCTTCTAAGAACTGGTGGGGGCGGGCGTTATTTGGAGCTATCAGGAAGCACTTTTAAAACATCACTAATAACTACAAATACACCATCTCTCTAAGAGAAACATCTACCTGATCAAAAGGCAATTCTGTGGGTTTTTTTAGTTGAATCAAGGGTGCAATTTTGAAAGTCAATTAGAACTGGGCACCCAGATCCAGTAGTAGCTTTGGAAAATCTTACCCGTATTAGATAGTTCTTCTTGTATGATTGCAACAACAGTTCTTGGTTAACTAAGTATTTTTCTTTGTCACTTAATGCAATGAATCAGTAAATCAGAGGTGCACTCAAACCAAAAGCACAAATCTGAACACACAGAAGCTGTGGAGTGTTTGGAATCTGAATTAAAAACTAGACCTTGATGGCACAGCTTGCCTTTATAACTCTAAAGATAGAAACCAAAAACTTGGCTTCAATCACTCCTATTTTGGGAATAGATTTTTTTCTGGCACTCCAGACTCAAGTCTAAATGGAATATTGCAGTATATGCACCTTTAAGGGAACTCAAAAAGAGGAAAGAACACTTAAATCGTATTTTTGCATGGTACACCTACAAAATATTAGGAAATAAGTTAGGAAATTAAACATTTTAAGATATAATTTATTACTTAAGCTTTTATAAATGTAAAATGTAAAAATACAATTTTAAAGTCCCTGTCCTCATGAAGTCTTGCCTTCCTAGAGGACAAGAGCTCACTTTACAAAAAACTATTCTTTCACATCAAAAGTGGCACACTTGTTGGGAGAGTCTGAGAAATGAGATTTAAATAAACAAGGAAAAGGAACAATCTTCTAATCTCTACAGACAGTTGCACCATGTCAGAATGGAGATCTATTGATTGCTATTTATGGGGAATCTAGTATAGTTAACAGTACTTTTTTTTCCTCTTAAGCGCTACAGTTGACAGAGATGTGGGAAGTTGAGGGTGAAGTGTGGTGGTGGAGAGAGTACTATTTTCTTGTTCTCAGCTCTGTTAAAAGGATATGTCACAATATGTAGCATTTGCACTAGGAATGGCTTATGCTGATCTAACCTTTAATGTATATTGGCATAACTCCATTCAAGTTCTATCAAAGATAAATCCAGATGCACACATACGGAGTTCAGTACTCTGCTAGTATAAACTAATGCAATACTGTACTGAAGTCAATTGGCCTATGCTGTTTTACACCTGCTCTAGATCTGTACTTTAGTATTTTCCATATATATTTCTAGGATTCTGTATGCATCTGACTGCAATATGCTTCTGTGAGTCCCTCAAACTGTCCTATTTTACACAAGATTCCAGCAATTTGAAGTTGATTTTTTATATTTAGGGTGAAGGGAAGATTATTTTCTTGGGTTTGTTCAATTTTTAAAACAATCACAAATCTAATTCACTTTTTTTACAAAATATCTCAATTGCATGTTCAATAAAAATGTCCATCTTAATCACTCACACCTAGAAGAGTGATGTTGGAATGACAGATCATTTACCAAAAGGGAATAGTTCAGTAAATGAAACATTCTTTTACAATCTATATACAATTTCAAATATGAGTTGTGCACTAATGAATGCATTTGTAACCTGAACACCAGTTTCTATTTGTTCTACATTTTGTTTAGTTTTTAATGTCAAAGGCCCCTTCCCCAATTGCATAATGGAATGCTGTATCCCTTTAACGTCACCATATTGTTATACATTGAAACCTCAGCACTGTTAGTACTCGGAATGGTTGAGAATCTGAGAACCACAATCTCTTCAGTGCAGCAACTCTGCCATTATAGAAGAGTACAATGAACCTGTACTGTTATGTGCATGCAGGGATTGACTCTCTGTGACTACACTATATGCAAGCATGCAGATGACTATGCAAAGGCAAACTTTGACCTTTGCATACATGTGGGCAGATACAATGGGTCATAGGGAAGGATGCTGTGCAGTCACATACCACAACAAACATTGGTTCTCCTCCTGTATTCAGAAGGGCATTTGTCTCCCTCCTATGCAACTCACGAGCAGACAGACAAACACCTGGTAATTCAGTGTTATGGATTCTGGGTGCAAGCAAATGGTACTATATAGGTGGGCATGTGCAGAAACTCAGAGATCAAGTCTATCTGATCATAGATTAAGAAAAAGTGCTTAGAAAATTTGTGTGTTCTCTAAGCATTAGTATCACTTTAACAAAGTGTTTCATTGACACGGAAGTTAGAAAACACAGAACCTCAGAGAAGGAATCGACTAGTACAGAGTCAGACTGTAGCTGGTTCAAGCATAGGTTTGCAGGGGGCACACAAGGAACTTTTAGTTTTGTACCTCCTCTGCAGGGGCTGGTGACAATTACAGCTCTTGAACTTCCAGAAGGTACTGACAGATCAAGATTAGTATCACTGATGAGGCTAACCACCCTAAAAGAGGATAGGAGGAGACAGACTCACCCTGTCTATTGCTCCACTGCAGCCAGAAAGTTGGCTCGCTTCAGAGGCAGTGTTAAAGGATGCAGTAGTAGATGTACTTCTCCTGTACACCAGGGAAGTCTTCCTAGACCTCAAGATGGGTCATTGCAACTCTCCATTACCCTCACTGCAGGCACATTTAAGCCATTAGCAAAATTTGTCAGTGTTTCACCACCCTGAAGATCTGCCCAGACGTGAAATCAAACACAGACATGTCAGGCTTTTTAAGTAAATGTTTGCCAGTACCATACATTTCTCCAAATATAGGATACTAATGCTCGCATAGCACTTCTGGTCCTTGAATAACAGGATCCTGGTTAACAGAGAAATGATATATGGGAAAATTAAACAGATTAGCTCTAACATTAATAATCTTACCTGTGTAGGCAGATCTGTCACAGCTTTGTCAGGTATTTGAAGCGTTGCAGAGGGGTTCAGAATAACTGAAACTCTTTGCAGCTCGTCTCTTAACTAGGTTCCTAATATTAAATGCAGTGCTGCTGAAATTGAAGTAAATGAGAATTAACACTAAGCACCCTGCAGGAAAAGGCCTTTAATTATTTTCTGCTACATATTTTCACTTCATTATTGTGCTATAGACTGTCTTCATATTTCTAAAGTCAGTTCCCTACTTCTGGCCCAATTTGTATCAAAGAAAATCTGGTGGCCTAATACTTCAGGGTTACTGTTTCAGGGTTTTCCTTGCAGATTGCTCTTTAGTAGTCCATCAGCCATCAAGCTCAACAAGCTTGCAAATTTCACCATGTAGTGTCATGTCATCCTCCCCTTTCTCCTAGCTTGTAGATTTTGATTAAACTGACACAGTGGTTCAAGTACATCTTTCAGAAAGAGGTGCATTGCTTTGACTTTCTGATTGGGTAGCCGAGAAGCTCCATCTCAGCAGTGTGAGAATCAATAGACAAGATATGCAACTGCAGGTTATCTCATATGCCTGTCATCTACTTTATTACCTTTCTTTTATAGAATAGTTACAGTCTGGAGGTTCCACAGCTAACATGGTAAGTGGGGACCAGTCCAGTGCATTAATTATGCCTGCAGCTACATTGAAAGAGACACTCAACTGAAACTGTCCTCCTTATCCCTCTAGTGGCTTGTTCCTATATGACTTGGAAGCATAAGAGTGGATTAGCAGTAGATAGAAAAACAATTTGGACTAGTAAAGAGCCTCAGATTATCTGATTTGCTGCAGACGTCAGCCAAAAGACAGCTGCACCACCTGTCATTAAAAAAATCCAGTATTGACGATTGATTTCTAAATTCATACTGAAGTATTCAAACATCCACATTGTAACAAGCATTTGTAAGCACTCTCCCCCTGACAGCTAGCTGGGAGATGGAGAGACTTCAGGAGCAAACTGTATTTAAATGAACATACTTATTTTGCTTAGATATCTGTCAGATAGAGCAGTGTTGCTCTAAGTGATCAACTTTGGCTGATGTTGAGTTACAAAACACTTCAGTACTGCAGCAGGGGTAGTGAAATGCTGTCATCAATGTTGTTATTATATGAATAAAGGGGAGCAGACCTATGATTAACCTGTCCCAAATGAGGGAGTCACTCTCAACTGAAAGGACCTTGTTAAGCCAGGGGTTCAAATACAGGAGCCCTGTGAAAGTAAGAGGGTAGGGGACAGGTGTCCCAGCCAGGAGGTGTGGCTTCCCCCTAAGGGTCCCCAGTCTCATTTAACCTGTTCCTCCCCACTGTTCAAAGAAAGAGCTAAATGGGCTTCATTAGGAGCCTCTTTATTTTAAATAACAGGAGTACTTGTGGCACCTTAGAGACTAACAAATTTATTTGAGCATAAGCTTTTCTGGGCTACAGCCCATTTCATCAGATGCATAGAATGGAACACATAAGAATAGTATATATGTATATTTTAAATGCTCAGTCCAAGCTGAAATCAGTTGTGGTGGGATCGTGTTTCTGCCCAACCTGCTAAGAACTGAAAATCACTAAGATACTGACCTGCAGAAGTCACAGCAGAGAGGCAAGTGACAGCAGAAGGTAACTGGCAGTCGACCCGAGGGAAAAGCAGGAGCAGAATGAGTGGCTGGCAGGGCAGACAGCAGAGAGTAACTGTGGCTGGAGCAGTGAACAAGTAGCTGGAGGAAGCAGTGAGCAGTTGGCTGGTGGGAGCGGAATGAGCAGCTGACGTATTCTCAGATGGCAGAGCAAGCAAGATGCCTTCTTCCCTGGGTAGGAAGTGAAGTCACACAGATGCGTCTCTGAATCCTGGGTCTTCACTGATCAAGGACAACAACTGTGAGTGGGGTATGGTGAGGGAGCAGAGAGGGGCACAGAAAATGAAATTTTGATTGTAGAACCCAAGAACATTAGGTGGAACGCACTGCCCACACACTCTGGAGTGAGTGTCCTGCTCACAGTTTCATGATTATGAATCCCGCTTGTGGCATTTTCCCTAATTAATGTTGAGTGACTCCATTAAAAGTTTCTTTTCCACACTCAGACTCTTTGCTTGCGAGTGGGGAAGTATTGCCACTAAGAAGCACCCAGGGGTGGTGTGTCATTTTCGCACACTGGGTGGGTGCTCGAGATGAAAAATCTACTCCAAGAACAATAGGTAGGCCCATCAATAAATAAATAAAACAAATGATGCGTCTATTAGATATTTGAAGGATATCCTATGAAAATCTACAGTTAAGGCTCAGAAATAGGGAAACTTCCAGTTGAGTGGAGGCAACCTGCTTCTGGGGGTTACATAGATATGGTTTTAGGGAAAAAGATGAGGACACATAATATGATAATGAACTCCAATATATTTGTAAAAAGTCAGGTATGGGAGTGATCTGAAGGATTTTTCTCTAGACATAGTCTAGCGATGGAACTGTCAGGGGGATCAGAACTAGGACTACTTCTTTGGCCATGTAAGATTTTCTTTTTCTGTCCTTAAACTTACACTGCCTTGACTAGGTTCGTTTATGAAAAGAGTAAATCTAGATATGCTAAGTAAACTCTTAAATCCATTTCCTCAGTTCTTAATGCTTATTAAAGGAATTCTACTGTTCTGTGGATGTTACAAATAACCAGTTCCTCCCTAAGAAGAATTGAATGCTACAATATCACAGAAGAGATGCTAGAGGGTCACAGGGATGTGCTGAAGGGGCGTGAGCAGAGTTGTCTTCTCAGTGAGGTGTGTTGCCATCAGGCTGCAGCAGGCCAACAACTGGGGAGATACCAACAGAACCCAGAGAAGATTTGACCCAAGCACTCTTCAACTGACAGGTAGGACCCTAAACATGTTACAAGCCTCCTGTCCTCAGATAGTTTCACAACATATCTTCCTTAAGCTAAGACACTTTATTTTTCAGTCATTAGGAGGGAAACATAGCTGTTTTGGTGAGTCATAGAGGGAGATTTGGTCACTGAGGTAGCTGAGTCAATAGCCATTGATGGCATCGAAGATCAAGACTAAGGCCTTGCATTATAAAATCCAGTGGAAGATGTGAATCACAGGAGTGATGTGCTCATATCAACTCTTCACGCTGATGACTGGTTTTGTGCATAGTAAATAAAGCATAATTATCTCTAGATCAGAGAGACTCAGTTTGCAATAAACAGTAATTTTAGCTTCAATCTCATTTATTTTTAATGTAAAGTCATTAGTATTAACATCCATTACTGTGATAGTAAACAGTCCATTCCAACAGTTAATTAGTCTTTTTTGAGGGGAGTGGGTCCAGACTTTAGCTTTGTGATTAGAAAATATACCAGATTTCCTTGTTCATTTTTTGTGAACATTCAGATTATTCCTTCTGTAGCAACAAGAAAGGCATCAGCAAAGTTGTATAATATAAAGATGCAGGATAAAAAATACATTTTAAATATAAGTAATTGTGGCATTGGATAACAGCTTAAGCATAAGAAAGTTTCAACTTCAAGTGAAAAAGACTGTTATATAATCTATATGTCCAAGGGAAAGAATAAGAAAAAAGTCTGGGAAATTTTTTTTCAAAAATCATAAATCTTGAAGAGAATAATGGAAAAATGCTCTATATTTTCTTATCTGCAATGTCTGACACCAAAAACTTTTCATGGACACTCATGTTTCATCTTAATCAAAATGTTTAGCATTAACCAACATCTTAAGATTGAAATGCAGTTACCTTCAGTTTCCACTGTCCTTGTTTTTCCATTACCTTTCACTTCAAATTTATCTTGCTGTCTAATCATTTACTTCTCCTTTCCTTCCCCCTGGACTGTAGTCTGTGGACTTCTTCAATCTAAGAGATCCCCATGCATTTTCTGAAATTTTCCTTAATGTCATTTGCTTCACTTTACAATATGTCTGAATATATCTGTCCACATCAGTAATATTGGTCCACTGGCCATGTTTTCCAGAGTATCAATAAAGGGAGATGGTTTTGTATGGCTAGTGGTTCCCAGCATCCAATACTTTTCCTCTTTTTCAGGTAAGAGATGAGAACTAACTTTACATCATTCTTCTAAATCTTTACAGTGGAAACTTTGTATGATCAACTACAGATGTCAGAAATACCTTGGCCATCACAATCTGATCTTGCTGATCACTGGTGATATGAGGAAATGAAAATTTACTAAGTCACAGAATACGAACAACATTAAGAAAATAGAGACATGGAAGTTGCCTAGTAGACTGGATTTGGAGGCCCGGATTATCAGTCCAGGGTGTCTTGGCCTTCAAGATGAGGTCACACATGGGCTGGCCTCTTCCCTGGTAACCCCTAGGTCTGCCCTTCTTGGGGCCAGGAGTTGTAGCTCTTTTATGGTTAGGGGCACCTGGGTCCCCTGGAGGTCCCAGCCCGGGGTTCTGAAAGTGCAGCAGCATGAGACAGCCTAGGTTTGGCCACTTTCCTCTGGACAACTTCCTACCAGTCCCTGCATCTCAGTGTGGGATGGGTCATGATTAACTTAAACTCTTTACTTTAGAACTCCACAGTCTAAGGCCAATGCTTACAACCCCCTTGTGCCCCTTTCCCATGGTTCTCTCTTCTTCTTGGGTAGAGTTGGAGGAGGGAGTAAAGGGGATGATGCCTCAAGATCCCCTCAGTAGAAGCTTCTACTCCTGTTGCTGCACAATTCCTCCAAGACCTTTCTGTCTCTCTTCCCCCATGCTTGCCTGGGCTTCTGATGCTCCCTTTTATACTTTTCTTCTCCCCAGTGGCATGCTGGGCAGGGCCTTCCAGGCTCAGTTCTGTTCTAGTTCTTCCCTTGCCTCAACCTTACTGAGGGGTTTTTAAACTCCATCAAAAGAACACAAAGATAGAGCTATATTAACTGTCAACCCTTTAGGCCAGGGACTGTTTGAAAATGCATATGCACAGTGACTAGCACAAAGGGGTTTCTAGACACTGTTGTAATACTAATGTTATTTTAAAAGTTTGCCTTATTGGTAGTTGAGGAAGCTTTCATTTAGTTGCATCTTGAGATATAGTAGTTCACATTGCTTGGAATTAATATAGGGAAAAAAGCAAGGGCTTATTTATACCAAATTATGTAGGAGTGTGCAATGGGTGAATCTACTGTGAAAAAAAATAATCGAGTCAATAATATGCTGGCGGTAGAAGACCATCTTGCTGAGCAGTGTAGAAGCTGAGCATAAAGCACAGCAACCAATGTGAGAGTGTAAGAGGAGTAGGGCTATCATCTGGGACTAGGGGAGATCTAATCAAAGTAGCAAATATAAAAACTTTCGGGGTTCACAATGGCAATATTTTGAGGTCTCTATGTACTATTGATTTATCCCTGGGGCACTTTTCAACCACTTATTACGTATCTATATTGGCTCAGCAGGTTATAAGATGCCAGCATTCTCAAATTTGGGTGCCTAATCTTACTTTTAGTTCCCTAAATAAAACTGCCCACAGTTTCAGCAGCTGTGGCCATCCATGGCTCACAATAATGGGTGAGCCTGAGACAGTGTGGGAGGTTTTTTTCATCAAAATTATGCAAAAATCATGATTTTGTAGGCTCTCCAGGCTCAACTAGATGAAATGCTACAATTGCAACTGAATTCCACCTTTAAAGTTGGGCTTCACAACTTTGGCATTTAGGACATGTGTCTAGAAAGCACCTAACATATTGTAAAGAGGAAGGTCAAATCAATGTGCATTAAAACTAAAGAAAACCAACTGTTGTATTATGAAACTGCTAAATTTCACACAGCTATAATTGCAACTTTTGTATTTGTCAATTTTTTGATTCATGAGGTTTTCTGTCAGTTTTTACTGAATATCCAAGGGATGCTGGAGTACTGTGAGAAATCAGGTAATTCAGCATGTGTACTGGGTGGAGCAGAAGTATAGAACCCTCTAAGGTTTACTTCTTTCCCCTTCACCACTGTTTTTCAGTCAGATCAAATGGAAACCTCAACTTGTATTTACCATTTGGTTTGAATGAGAAGGCACAAATGTTGAGAAAGAGTGAGAAGGCAAAGAACATGTACACCAGGTCCCCTTGCCATTCAGCCATGCTTCCATGGTCTCATTCTCCTAACCTCCATTGTTTATATATTAACTGCTTGGAAATTCAAGACTGAAATCTGTTTCTTTTAATACTGATTTGAAAACTGACAATCCCAATTATTTGCAGTGAAGAAAGTGATTTCTGCTGACAATTTAAATTGTTTCCTGGAAAACCAGTAAGTTAAGTATTGTCTTATTAGCTGTGATGTAAAATGCACATTTTGTCACTGTCCATTAATGTCCATTTCCCAGTTCTACCCAATACTTTATAGAAGCATAATTGTTACTTCAAAATCATAACATAGTATACATCCATAAGGCCATATGGAATGCCTTTTTTCAGGGCATGTGGTAAGCAAGCATATTGTAGACATAGGGTATGAGACATTGCTAGAAGCCACTGCTAAGAATATGTATTTCACAGCCAAAATAAGTGGAGTCATAGTTTTCAAATATTTTGCTGTGACACTGTAACCTTGACTCATCTGAAGTAAATGCAGAAAGACTAACTGTTAAGTCTGTCAGTTCAGCAATGGCATAGGGGCATATACTGATGTAACTAAATTAACACTATAGAATAACCGTAAATGTATAAATACAGATATTTTTAAACTGGTATACCACATAGAAGAGACAGCTTCACAATGGTGTAAGTTGACATTGAATGTTGAATGATAAGCCATTCCCTGCTATCTTTACAGGTGCATAACAGCCTTTGAAGTTTAACCTAACTGTTTCTGCTTATGAAATGGACAGATACCAGGCTTCTATGAAGCAGTCACATGGACTCAAGAGTTACAGACACATGAGTCAATGTTGTGCTTTACTTTGCAGTACAGCCTATAAATACATCAGCAGAGAAGTAAAGAATATGTCACTGAGTAGATTAAAAGAAAAACTATTAAAAACCATCAGAGAAGATGAAAAGGAGTAAGTATAGATTTCATTCTGTCTGGTTACTGGTCTAAGATGAAAGGAGTCCTAGCTCCCAAGGTGTGTTTGCTCTCCTCAGCCATTGCTGGGAGAAAACCAGCCCGACGTGATACATTAAACTGAGAAGAAACAAATGATAAAATATGGCAACTACCATAGTGAAGTTCAGAAGTGGTATCTAAGCTGGAGTTCTCTTGGTATATTAGAGGCCTGAGTACACCAAGATATTAAAATTTACTCTTCTGTTCTGAAATAGGACAAGTTTGTTGATGGTCTAGTCACAATGTAAGACCCATCTGCTGCATTTTGGAAGATTTAAGAAAGGAGTGGGGAGGGGAATGAAAGAGCTGGAGAGATGCTGAATAGTATACGGGGATAGGTGTTCTATAGTATCTAGGGGTGTAAGATATGTTGTGGGGGTGGACTGTCTTGCTGATTTGGTTTTGTAATTATTTTTGTATAATATTTTTGGGGCCCATGCAATTTCGAGCCCAGCAAAGACATTTTTTTCCAATATACTTTTATGTATAGTCAAATAAAAATACTCTTGTCTGAAATTTACTTTTCATGCAGTTAGAAAATTAGTTTAAACTTCTACCTCATTTTAATTTAGTTCATTTCCAGGAATTCCTCTCAACTATCTTGACAACTTGTCAGATGATTGTTCTGTAAATATACCAACTCAATAGAAGTATTTCTTCCCTCTACTGACGCCAACCCACCAACATGGTTAAAATAAGATTTCTCCACCTACAGATCATGCTTTTTTCTCATATGTATTATTACTAATGGAAATCACTTCTTGTTTGAATGCAATAGTTTTTTTTGTTTGTTTTTTGATTTCAACTAATGTTTCTTACTACGTGTTTGAAAATTACATAGTAATTTTATTCTTCATATCACCAAATCCTTGTTAGTTCTAAGAGTAGTGAAATTACTTGCATTACACCACTTATATTTTTCCAAATGAGAAGATTCCAGTAAATGAGTACTTTATTTTTGCTTTGAAATGGATTATTAGTTAAAGAAAGGGAATAATGGTGGATAAAGAGTGACTAAGATACGGTGAAACTGCTCCAGTTCTAGTCTCAAAGTCTACCACAGAACTCCCATTGATATAAGTGGGGATAGGTTTTAGCCAAAAGTGAGTATGTTTTATATGACTTTTCCCTTATAGATCTACTAATTACAATTAATCTATCTTACTCTTCAGCACCCCAGTTACGCTTGGGCAGGGACTCTCCTCAAAAGCTTAATCAAAGTTTATTGAAATCAGCAAGAGGATTTTCATTGACTACAGTGTACATCTGATCATAGAATCATAGAATATCAGATTTGGAAGGGTCCTCAGGAGGTCATCTAGTCCAATCCCCTGCTCAAAGCAGGACCAATTCCCAACTAAATCATCCCAGCCAGGGGTTTGTCAAGCCTGACCTTAAAAACCTCTAAGGAAGGAGAGTCCACCACCTCCCTAGGTAACCCGCTCCAAAGCTTCACCATCCTTCTAGTGAAAATTTTTTTCCTAATATCCAAACTAAACCTCCCCCACTGCAACTTGAGACCATTACTCCTTGTTCTGACATCAGGTATCACTGAGAACAGTCTAGATCCATCCTCTTTGGAACCCCCTTTCAGGTAGTTGAAAGCAGCTATCAAATCCCCCCTCATTCTTCTCTTCTGCAGACTAAACAGTCCCGATGAGCCCACAGATGGCCAGATCCTGATCTAAATTTACATTGATTTTTATAATGGAGTTAATCTTGTATATCAGTACAACCCAAGGCCAATATACCACTTAAGTAGAAAACATGTCTTGTAGGATAAATGTAAGAGAAGTGACTTACCTAAGGTTACAAATGATTGGTATAGTAGAAATAGGAATTGAATCCAGATCTTCTTCAGCCCACATTAACATCTTAGCCAGAAGACCAACCTTTCCGCAGGGCTGAATTTGAACCATAAGTTAAAGATGCTTAGATGTAATGAAAAGCTCAAACAATAAAGATGAAAGGGGGAAGGTTTTTCTCAACCTCTCACTATAAAAAAAAAAGCCATCAAGGATTTCTATGCAAGTAGAACACTGAGAAACTTGGAAGACACAGAGTACTCTTACATCTCTAGTGAGTCAGAAAAAAACCCTCAGGATATCTGGTCCACTAACTATGCTGGAGACACAGTCAGCACTTCCATATAAGGAATACGGAACGATATCACAAACTCTCAAATACTTCTGTAAAAAATGATGATCTCAAAGGCATTGCTTCCCTCAGGAATAAGAAGTCTGATGGTATGGACAAGAAAATAAAATATGCAGAACAGCAAACACTTCCTGATGAAAACAGGGACGAGAAAGTGAAAATATAAGAAAAGATGTTAACTATCTCCTAAACATTGCAGTAGATATGGAAGAGCCCTGCCACCATTCAAATATTAGAATAATTAAAGTGTGAGGACAATGCTAGTAACATTATTCAAACCACCTGAAAACTGTCTTAAGCTTGAAAACATGAATAGAGAGTTAGGGACTTCATGAATATAGAATAGGAAATCAGGGTGCTGCATGGTAAACTGAAGTGTCTACAATTGTAGTGAAGTGTGTACTTTTCAGACAAGTGATTTATTTAGCATGAAAAGAGAGAGAAGCAATCCAGAATTTCAGGAAAGTTTTCTTTAACTCTAATTTGATGATGTCTCCATCCTCAAAATGATTGAAAATTGAATAGAGCAATTTTTAGTTATATAGCAGTATAGTAACCAGCTACATTTACCTTCATTTTTAATTATAGGAGAAGAGTTTAACAATTTTCTCAATCTTAAGAGATTCCTTCATGAACTAGAGGTCATATATCTCCTCTGCACTTAGTGAAATGCCTTCAACTGTTATGCCAAAAATTAGACGTTGGGATACTTAATAGTGCTGCTCAGTAAAAGTTATGCATATGTTTAATCACCTCCCTTAGAATACCTTATAAGAAATTATTTGTTTTTCAAAGCATTACTTTAACAAACCATTACTTTTAACCTTAAATACCTATCATTGCAGAAGTGATGAGTACAAGCATATCAAGTTTCAGCAATGTTTTGTATGATATAAAATGAACTGTATAAATGTTAAATTGTTTCATGGTATTAAAGAAACTGTGAAGAAAATAAACTAGACTTGGAAGAAACATGATTTATGATTTTCTGACAATTATGGTATCATATTAATCCTGGAAAAGTTTTGCATTTTATTTTCCATTACATTAATGACATTTCAATCCTTGAATCTTCATCCTGATTATTTTTCTTCATTTCTTGTCTTTCCTTTGTCCCCAAATTCTTTTTTTTTGTGATACTAAAGAAGAAAAGACCACCTGTTTATCAGTTCTTTAAATATTTATGTCTTTGAAGTTCAATTCTTGATCTTAAGTGTTAGTTAGGAGAGTTTAGTGCCATTTTCTCTGATAAGATACATGCCTGATTAAATTTATATCAACTTTACCTACATCATTCAGCAATTTTGTGATAAGTGATAACTGCCCTCTGGTTGTTAGTAGGCCTGTAGCCGTCCAAGGGAATATATTAAGGACAAAGTTCCTGTCTGTGCTAAAGATGTTTTGCTGAATCATAGAAGATTAGATATCAGAGGGGTAGCCATGTTAGTCTGAATCTATAAAAGCAGCAAAGATCCTGTGGCACCTTATAGACTAGCAGACGTATTGGAGAATGAGCTTTCATGGGTGAATACCCACTTCTTTGGATGCATGTGATTAGGGTTGGAAAAGACCTCAGAAGGTCATCTAGTCCAACTCCCTGCTCAAAGCAGGACCAACCCCAACTAAATCAGAATAGAATATATGTATGTATATATATATTTATATGAAGAATATATGTCAGGCTGTCCTCTTACCATAGAGAATGCAACATCTACTCTTTATGGCATCTTATCATAACTCTATGTTCAACCTTTCAACTCTGTTCCCCTAAGCATACATAGATTCACTGGGTATGATTTTCTTTTTTAAAAGGGCATGTTATCTTGGCATTCATATCCAGTGCCATCCTACACGGGGGTTTCATTTCATTTAAACTTGTGTGCATTTTGTGCTTGATATATAACACTATTACAAAACATGTCCTGTTACCATTGCATTTGCAATGTATTGGTGTGGACAATTTGTGCTTTGAAGATTTTTAAGCTATCATCGTTCTTGTAATAAATGTTGTGCAATGTCACAGATCTCTAACATTTCCATTATCAGGAAATACCAATATGCACTTCAGATGCCCCACCTTAGTGTTTGGTAATTTAACCATCCTCCAAACTTAAAAGCCCACTCCTTCCAGGAACAAGTCCAAACAAAAAAACACAAACAGTTCTGTTCCCTCCTTAAGCCAGAGGCCTCTTCTCATGCATCCTTCCCATTGATGCAGAAGAGCACAGGGTAAGGCTTGTTCCCACTGGTCTCTGGAAGTTACAGCCTAGGCCCATAAACAAAAACAGGTGTATACACCAAGCCCACACTACTTCTCTCATCCCAGCCAAATAGCCCCTCTCTATTTCTCTATCCCCTTCACCTCAGGGCTCAAGAGCAGACTTTTCTTCTACTGACTTACTTCTCCACAGGGTTACTTCCTCTCCAAGCCTCGTTTCCGATGGTCCTTTACAAGCCACAACCTCCTTCTAGGCCTTTCTAACCAAGAAAGCCGTTCTAGGGCTCGCTTTCTCCAGAACAAAGCAAGCCTCTTCTCGGCACCTCTCTGTTTTCAATTATGGTTGTTCTTTATAATCATTGCCATAGCTTGCTGCAGCCTACAGTTCCCAGGGTCCTTCTGGGAAATATACTTCCCCAAATTCCCTTGTTCAGTCTGGAACTGGGACCATAGCTATACTTGACCTATAGGCTCTCAGAGGTCTGGTGCCAATACATGTAGTAAACTGTTGCTACTACATCTGCCCTTTTGGGGAGAGCGCAGAGTTCAAGTATGCACTATTTTAACTAACGGAGAGTAATTACTTACTCTGGTCAAGGTTCTGCCACCTTCATAAAGATGATAGAATACTTGATTCCATGAGTAACCCCAGTTATTTCAATGGAGCTTTTTGAGGAGTAATGGACTGCCAAATTGAATATGGATCACTGCGTCTGATGTTTTGTGTTGATGCCGACCAAGGTTCTGCCACAGGTAAGTTTGCAAGTAGCTCACTTGGTGAGCAATTCCACTGATGTCAGTGGATCTGCTTGCAGAGTAAGTGAGTGACACAAGTGAGTCACAAGCCAGATTGTGAACCTCTTATTCACACTGTTTTCAGTTAGACTGTTGGTGTGAATAATTCCTCATCAGTGTGTGTAAGCGATACACAATCTGGCTCCAAAATTGTTAACTCCATGCCTCTATGATCATTTATGTGGATAACATGGACTCTACATTTGTTTTAGCTCTAAAACTTGGGCCTGAAGAGAATAACTAGATACTGGTAAAACCTTTGTTTTTTTGTTTGTTTTTAATGCAGCAATTAATTTTCCTAAATTGTAACAACTAAGTCCCCTTTAAATATTCTTCAGGAAGCTTGTATTTAAGTATAGTATTGAAACAAAGTAAACACTATACTTGATGTCCCAGGTAATCAAAAAATGGGATATCTCATTTTCATAATGTGGCAAAAATATACATTCCTTGTCGAAAAGATGAGCACTCGCTTACTACTTGGCCGTCGTCTGTGTAAAAAGAATATATTGGATACATATTAATAGACAAATAAATTATTCATTTTTATCTCTTCAGAAGAAATGAATACTGTACCATGAAGTAGGCAATTGTTTCCCCCTTGGTAAATTTCAGAGTTTATTTTTATTTCTTTATGCATAAATGAATATTATGAACATTTACTCCCTAGATACAGATATGAAAATGATGGCATAAGGAATTAAAATATGCATCTTTACTTATGGAACCAATAAAATGTATGAAAAAAACTCTACTCATTTACACCAGTGGCATCAGTGGAGGTCCTTTAGATGTATACTGGATTAAGAAGCTGAATTTGGCCTTTTATGTTTAACATTGTTTTATTTAGCAAGAATACTAATAAACAGCATTAAAGAAAAACAGTGCTGTATTTGAATCCCTACTGCCAAACACTCTTTTTTTATTTCCATCATGACAAAGGAAAGCTTATGTATATGAAATATTTTTATGTGCAAAAAAATTGTCAGTTTACAATTTGTAAAGGTCTTCAGATTCAGGTTACTTAGAATTAAGCTGTATGAGAGCTTTATTTCTTCCCCTCCATCTTTAATTAGGACAAACAATTGAAATCTCAAATATTTGCAAAACACTGATTTTTCATCCCCCCCCAACCAAAAATAATCATCACTTCCAATTAGAATTTTATATACAGTAGCTGACACAGGTTCTTATTTTCACCATGATCACCTTGATCAATCAATCCTTCAGCCCTCATATAGATTGTGTTGATCACAACAAGTTTTCCATTCTTCTCTTATCCTGGCCTTCCTTTTCCATGTGCGGCCAAGCCTTTTCATGATAAAATCTTCCCAACTCTTTGGAGGTCGGCCAAGTGGCTGTTTCAGTTCCCGTGGGTGCCACTCCGCAACAGCTGTAGTTTGTCGATTGTCAGTGAGCCTAGCTATATGCCCAGCCCATCATAATTTACTGTAACTGCTTTCAACAACGACGTCCTGTACTCCACTCTGCTGTATGCTGTCTGATCACTTCACGATCACCTTTCTTGTTCAGCAAAATAGTATTGGACTCCTTCCAGATGGATGGTATCTTCAGCATTTCCATGTAACTGCTAAATCTCTGAGCAAGGGTTTTCCAAAGGTCATGGCCTCCAGCTCCTATCATTTTGATTGTCAGTCCATCTTTTCCTGGAGCTTTTCTTTCTTTCATTTGGTAAATTGTATGTCAAACTTCGCTGATGAGGGTCAGGAGTATGCGTTCATTCGTCTGTTGAAGTGTTGGGAGTGGGATATTAATCTGAGACATGAACCATTCAGTGTAGAAATCTTTGCAGACCACTTCCATCACTGTTCTGTCAATTACTGCTTTTCCGTTCTTCTTCAGTGCGGTTGTCAACTTTATACTGTCAGTTCTTGTTTGCATTTTTGGAGGATTCTGAAATCTTCAGCCACTTTTAAGAGCCTATCATTTTGGTACTTCTCAAAGTCTTCCTTTAGTCTTCTTCCTATCAGCTTGCAGAGGACGGAGTTTGTCACCATCATTTTGCTTCACATTCCTCCACTTCTCTAGTAAATTCCTCATTTCCTCCATATTCTTCCCTTCGCTCTTTTTGGTCTTTCTTTCTTGGCTAATTTCATGCATTGCCTCAACTTATCAGCAAAGTTTTTATAGTCTTTGTTACAGTTATCTATGTGACTCCAGTATTCCTTGCGAAAGTTTTCTTTCAGGATTGCCTCATCAAATATTTTTGGCCACTGTCTCTGATTTGCCATCTATACCAGTTTCTTCTTCACCTTTACATTGAAGTTGAGCCTGTCTCTCTGAGCAAGTGATGGTCACTACTGGTGTTGAATGATGGCACTACTGAGATGTCTTATATGACACACTGTTTATCAATCAGAATATAGTCGATCTCGTTCTTGTTCTTCTCATTGGGTGTGATCCTGGTCCACCTTCTCTTGGGCTTTTTTCTTAAATCAGGTGTTACCAATGAACATTTATTTTGTCTCTGACAGAGTTACCAGTTGCTCTCCTCATGAATTCTGTTCATCGATGCCATACCTTCCAAAGAACTTTTCACCTTCTTTCCCTCTCCCAACCTTGACATTGAAGTATCCCATTGCAATCGTATAGGTGGATTTTTGAGTGAGTGTTTCCTCACTCAAAATTCCTGATAGAATTCTTCCACATCTTTATCTTCACTTGTGCTTGTGGGAGTAGAGATATGGATAATCTTGAGGGTGTTACTCTTGTTCAGTTGGAGGTACAGAACTCCAATGTGTGATGATTTGAACTTGCAGGAGATGACTTTGAAGACCATTCCTTGTTGATGGTAAAACTGATTCCTCCAACAATTCTCATGCCTTCTCCTTTTCCCAACATGATGGTGCTTCTATCTTTCCACTTCACTTCCCTTTCCTTTCTTTTTCACATTTTGCAGATAGCAGTGGCAGAGAAACAGAGGCAACGGCAGCTGTGAGCCAGTTGCAGAGGCAGCAGCAAAGGCATTCCTGTGATCCCCTGATAATGCATCTCTGAACTCTGAGTCTTCACTAATCAAGGACATCCACATCTGAGAGGGGTGCAGTAGGAAATGGAGGAAAAGAGTAGTGATGTGTTAAAAGGACATTCATTCTTCAGACTTTCTCATTGCATAGTGGGAAGCTGAGGCAAAGGACACTGCCCAATGGACTATGGGGTTTCATTTTTGCTTATGGTTGGAAGCTTTAGAATGTGATGTTGGTCTTTTCCCAAATTAATGCTTGGTTCATTTTCCCTTTTAATAAAAGTTATGGATTTTTTTTCAGTGCTTGAGAGTGGGGAGATATTGCCTCTTAAAGAGGTCCAACTGTGGTGGGGTTAATGATATCCTGTGGGCACAATCTGTCTTGCCCCACTCCATCTGCAATAAGTGTCAAACTAGGAGGGAGGAGTTAAAATGGCTGAATTTGGCTCAGTTAGGGCCTGAACAGGAAGGAAAGTACATGTCTGGCTCTCTGTGAAAGAAGGCTTGCTGGAGTCAGCGAGCTAAACTGGACTTCTGAAAAACAAAGCCTCCCTGAAGGAAGATACATCTGCAACAGAGAATCCAAAGAAGTTGGGAAACAACGTTTTAAGAAGTGAATCTGCCTTGGATTCTGTGCCCTGGTGGAGGGGCCAGCAGAGAGAAGGAAATCTTCCACTGAGTCAGAGATGACCCTGCGCACGGGCCTTCAGTAGATCTAACTAGTTGGCAGAAGGAATTAAGGAAGTCTACAAGGAGGCAGTGGAAGATTCCCTCCAAATGACAAAAGTTTTGCCAGTGAAAGTGTGAATAGCCCTTTGTCGGCAGCAGAGCTCTCCTGCCAAAAAAGATACTGCCACTCATTGGAGGTGGAATTTTTTTGTCAGTGGGATAGCTCTCTCCTGCCGACAAACAGCGGCAACACTGAGCACCTTTTAGCAGCATGACTGTAGCGACACAGCTGTGTTGCTAAATGGTGTATAGTGTAGACATAGCGTGAGCCTGGGAAAAGGGTGAGACAAAGGCACCAGACAGGGCAAGGTAGGAAGTGGGCCAGGGAG
Source organism: Chelonoidis abingdonii (assembly GCF_003597395.2). Taxonomy (NCBI): domain Eukaryota; kingdom Metazoa; phylum Chordata; order Testudines; family Testudinidae; genus Chelonoidis; species Chelonoidis abingdonii. The sequence goes on along the minus strand of NC_133769.1, from coordinate 280,888,992 downwards.
TCAGACAGGTGTTTGCATAGGCAGGACTTGACTTTGTCTGTTTTCAATCTGGCACTTCCAATATCTTTCAGAGTTTAATAATACATTAAAATAATTTTTTTGCCTCATTGACTCACCATCTATTTTCAAATCTTATCTGAAAAGTGTATTTTGTCTGTTGCTCCTACCTCTTAATTTTGCTGTCTTTGTGATAATCTTATATTACATTTTTTTTTTACCTCTATCATATAATTACCCAGAGTCCATTGGGTTAGAGTTGGCTATGCAAAGTAAAGTTGTGTTGTATTGTATCACATCTATATCACTGTCAATATTCTAAAAAAGATTTCTAATTGTGCCATTGTGGGTCATAAGTCCACTGGAGTTTTATTAATTTTGTAGATAAGAGACACATTTTATTGTGTGCATTTACCCAATTCTATTTTCTGTGGGATTTTTTTAAGTTATCATGTACTTTTGTTGTTAGAGTATTTAAAATCGGCCAAATCCTCCAGATGAGGCATCCTTACTCATGTTGAATAATATCTTACTGAGTGAATAGCTTTATTAATTGCAAAAAAAGGTTACTATAAGTAATCATGACAGAATCTATCCCATCGTTCAGGGATCAGCAATGGGGGCTCTCCCAGGCCGATGGGGGCTGTAGGAAGTGGTGTGGGCTGAGGCATGTGATGGCTGCAGCTTTCCGCTACCCCCATTGGCCTGGAGCTGTGAACCACGGCCAGTGGAAGCCACGATCGGCTGAACCTGCTGACGTGGCAGGTAAACATCCCAGCCTGGCCCACCAGGGTGCTTACTCTGGCAAGCCGCGTGCCAGAGGTTGCCAACCCCTGCCATAGTTCTTCATCAGACAATATTCCCTGTGACGGGGCAAGGCCAGATGGCTACAGTAAAGTAGTGAGAAACAGGTATGTTAGCCCCAGGCTAAACAAATCCATAGGACCCTGGTAACCAAATGGCAGTTGCTCCAGGTTAATCAAGGCACCTGGAGCCAATTAAGATCTTTCTAGAAGGCAGTAGAGATAGCTACTTTAATTAGAACACCTGCAGCCAATCAAGGCAGGCTAATCAGGGCACCTGGGTTTAAAAAGGAGCTCACTCCAGTCAGGCAGGGAGGAGCCAGAGGAGAAGGAGCGTGAGTGAGGAGCTGGGAGCAAGAAGGCAAGGAGCTGAGAGTGAGAGAGTGTACTGCTGGAGGATTTAGGAGACAAGCATTATCAGACATCAGGAGGAAGATCCTGTGGTGAGGATAAAGAAGGTGTTTGGAGGAGGCCATGGGGAAGTAGCCCAGGGATTTGTAGCTGTCATGCAGCTGTTACAGGAGGTACTATAGACAGCTGCGATCCACAGGGCCCTGGGCTGGAACCCGGAGTAGAGGGTGGGTCTGGGTTCCCCCCAAACCTCCCAACTCCTGATCAGACACAGGAGGAGTTGACTCAGACTGAGGTGAGCAAATCTGCCAAGAAGCGCAGGACCCACCAAGGTAGAGGAGGAACTTTGTCACATCCCATTGATTGTAATGGTGGGGGGTTGACTATATAAGTAGTATTTTGATTGCATAATACATATATTTCACCATGCAATACAAGTATTTTTGTAAAAACTGCTTGATATTTTGAAATTCAGAACCAACTCTTTCTCATCTACCATAATTATACTAATATGTTCTGTAATTATTATCCCAACATTATTAAGACTATCAATCATTCCCAATATAAGTATTATGAGTGCAAAAAATCCCACAACCTTTGATGCCTACTGATCATTCATAAACCATGAATTTTCTCAACTGTTAAGCTTCCATAGTAATATTAGTTTCCCTCCATGTCAAATGTGTAACCACCTCATGAATTTTGGCAAACTGATGTTCATTTCAAACCCACATTTATATGCAAGAACATAACAAGCAGAAATAATGGCCCCTTCCTCCCAGATAGAAGTCTTGTCACTGTTTCATGTATTTATCTTGCTGGTAACATGAATCCACCTTTTTGAGGAGTTGCATGAAAGTGGTAAGAAGATTATAGTATCAAGAGAATGATAAAGATATAAGGAGAATTAATAATCCACTAGGATATAGGATACCACTTCTTTCCTATTCTAAGACACAGAAATACCTAGATATGTAAATAAAGTACTGGCATGAAACTTATAAGCTTTACTGAGTCTTGTTTGGTGCTATCTTGACTACTTGACAATAATGTGTTATCAACTGTTTTAGATGAAGAAAAGTCCCAATTCCTGGCATTATAACTAGGGGTTAATGGTATATTTTCATTGTCTATGAATGAACTCATGCTAATGCCTTTACTTAGAGCTCTTTTTAGTATCCTGCTTACTGTTGTTGTAGGAAAGTGTTTATCATGAACATTTTCACTATTGTGGTCCAGGTTGTTGTGTTCTCCTGAATTTTCATCTTGTCACAAAGTTTCACCTATATGAATATTTATGCAATAAAGCTTGTGGAATCCAATTTCATGGGAAATTTCAGGCTTGCAAACTTTCAGAGAAAAAAGAAAAAGATAGCTGCCATATGTGAATTTCTCATATGTAGGATTAGTAAAAATAAGATAATATAGAAAGGAAGCACATACATATGTTTATTCACAGACAAACACTTTAAGATGGAAGAAGGGAGGAACATTAGTGAGGTGTAGGAGACAGGAAGATGTGAGGAACAGGAAGAAGATGGAGGGAGTACATGACATTTCAACAGAAGTGCAGGACAGATAACATTTTTAATACCCACAGAGGGAAAACATGTAATGCAACAATTATACGGAGAAGGTGAGCTGTGGTACCAGCATGAAAAGAGTCATGGTGATGTATTTACAAGTCAAGAGCATCTAAGGTGGTACACCTGTGCATGAACCAAAGCATGCAACCTAATGTTTTCCTATACAAGAGGGCTGAGAATGAAGTTTGGGTAAGATTTGTCACAATGGTAACACTGGAAAGTCCATTTGGGGTTTGTTTCAGAGTTGAATAAGTTATTGTTCCAGATGTGTGTGTGCTCGTTGTCCACTCTTAGCAGCTATATATGCGGTTGCTGAAAGGAACAGGTCCACAATGAATGACCCTACTGACCTAGATGTTGCAACAATAATATTTATCCAAATTAGCCCTCTTTCTTGGTAGCAAATAAACAACTTTGGCTGCTGTCGAGAGAAAGAGTGAAAGAGAGACTGTGAGCAAGGTGGCATCAATGGGCTGTTTCTTCATAAAACACAGGGCTGCACCTACACAGTGGAAGAGCCTAGCCAATGTGGATCATTTTGATGCCACTGAAGTTTGAGTAGAGGCCTGTACAGAATTTAGGGACCTGTGTGATGTTTACGATTCATTTAATTTGCTTGTTGAATGTAGAGGCACAGTGATTTCCTTATTATGCTTAAAGGTGTCTTGTAGAAAACAAATTGCTGTAGGATTCTTCTAATCTAACAGAGAAACTAGTAAGCAACAGATTCAAGCCATAAGCGTGTATGAACACCTATGACTAATGCTGAGAAGCAACTTGCCTATCCATGAGACTTGAGAAGGATCTGGTATAGATGAGACTAGTTGATGAGTAAGATAGTGAATGCCATCCACAGTGAATCATGACTCCCCTGTCACTATCAAGAGTTTTAAATTTACCTCATTTTCTGATTTTGCACCATAATCACTGTCCGTTGCAAACAATTTTGTAGTCTGGTTAGTCCCATGGAAGGGCTAGTTTGCCTGACAGTTACTATAGCACCTGCTATGTAAACACCAACTCACAATATAAACATTAGGGTGGCAGCTTAAATAAAATACAGATACCTGAAAAAGCACAGGCCACAAAACCTACTGGAGCTCTTAATACAGTTGCAGTTCTGTACTGGGGAACACCCCAGAAGTGTCTTGAATATATTCTGCAGCCTTTTGTGCCACTCTAACCTCTGCAAAATCCTCAGACTTTCAGGTTCCACACAAGCACAAAGCCCTTCAGGCTTTCTCAGAGGAATTTCTTATTCTTCTTTCTTATTTCTTATTCTGACTTACTGTGTTGCTGCTGCTGCTAAAGTTGACTCACCAGGCATATGCATATCAGTGAATTTTTTTTTCTCCCACTGGTCAACATGACCATAGTGAGGGGGCCTCTCCCTCACAAATGGTGAAATCTCTGCTCTGAAAAGCACTGGTTCAGTTTAGATACTTGTGAATGGGGAACTGCAAAGCATCAAATGCTTTTCCAAATTCCTTTTCCTATATGTGTGAGTAGGGAGTAAGTCCACTAGTGACATCTTCACTAATGCAGCATTCAGCACAGTGCCTGGCAGTGAGTCTGTTACTACTTCCTTTCCTCTATAGGCTCTGCAAGAGTTAGCTGTACCATGGTAAGATTATCCTCTTTCTAACATAATTTATCATGTTTCAGTTTATCATGTTTCAGTCAGGAATTCTACTGACAAAAAGGCCAGATCAACAGTCAGAATCATCCATAATAATTAAAAATCAGCCCTTCTCCTTTTGTGTCTTGATTAGAAATAGAAGGTCTTGGTTTTTCTAACATGTTATCATTTCACTGGGAAAAATGCTGGTACTGACCACTGTATTCAGTCTTCATAAATATGTGTGGTTTCAGTCAGTCAGTCAGTCAACCTCGACCCAGACTCTAATTAGTCCATTAAATTACTCCTCCTGCAGCCAATTGGCATCTAGGTCCTAACCACTTGGCCTTACAAGGTTACATGCTCAGTTCAGTTTGTAAAAAATTAGAAGCCACTGGAAACTTGTCTCTTCTTATCATACATTCACTCAGCTAATGTGTGTGAACCCTGGCTATATAAAATACAGAGCCGTGGAAAATTACCACCTTTTTTTCGATGTGAATTTTCATGTGCAAAGTTCTGATATTGTGGCAACTATTGACATGCCCAAATAAATTCTAAATCCTCACCCATTTGTCCAATGAAGAAATTTACTGCCTTCAATCTATAATTCCTACATTTTCTCAGACATCAGTTGAAATTATAAAAAAATCCTACCTTTTATTTTCATGGATATTTGTGAAAATCAGAGACAAATATTGCACTTTGATGTTTGTAATGAAAATTATGATATGTCCTTGTATGGCTCAGGTTGAAAGATAACAAAAGGGAGCAATGCTGGTAAATTAATGTTAGTAAAATAACTAACAATGCTGCAAAATCCTACCTCAATGCCTCAAAATGGTGTAGCAGTGACCTTGGCTTGTCTGACAGTGATGATAGTGGAGTGTATTCTGAGGTAGGTCCTACCATCCTATTGAGGTGTCAGACTGCCAACCCACACATGGCACAGTTGTCTTCCTACTTGAGGTTGGGTGATAGCTAAGCTGAGGAGGTAAATGTGTCACTGACAGCATAGTCAATGGATGGATGAACAAATGGCTAAAAGAATATGGGCCCCAGTTTTTTGCTTGTCCCTCAATCCATTTTAGGGTGGCAGTGCGGAGTTCAATCAATGAGAGGCTGCTAAGAATCGCAGGGGCAGAAAAAGGACTACTCTCTCAATGTGTACCTACAACTGCTGGACACTGATGTGGGATGACTCGATCAACCATTTAATGAAGGAGAAGGCAAGGAAGCCTGCAATGTCCTTGGTCTGCCACTGTCTCTCACTGCTCCCATAACATCACATTCTGAGGTGCCACCACTTAGCTCAGACCTTAGTGATTTCAGAAGGTAGTAGGGAACCTCACAGCCAATGCAGTGTCTGTATTGCCTTTAACTGTCCAGGCACAATATCTAAGGCTTAGCCTTCAGATCTAGGCACCAATGAGGGCAACAAAAGGAATCAGCATCTGGAAACAAGGACTCTCAGTTAAATCTAATCAGCTCTGTCACTAAATGCTGGAGAGGAGTACACCAAACGGTATCTAGGGGCTTGTCAACACCAGGGATTGGCAACCTTTAGCACGTGGCTCGCCAGTTTGTTTACCTGCTAAGTCCACAAGTTTGGCCAATCACAGCTCCCACTGGCTGTGGTTCACCATCCCAGGCCAATGGGGGCTTGTCATAAACAGATAGCGCAGGGTTAATGTCTCTTTCACCTGGAAAGGGTTAACAAACAACACCTGACCAGAGGACCAATCAGGAAACAAGATACTTTCAAATCTCAAGGGAGGGAAGCCTTTGTTTGTGGTTTTGGGTTTTGCTTTGTTCTCTCTAGGCTGTGAGAGTGACCACAGGCTCTCTAATCTTCTGTTCCAATTTTGTAAGTACAAATGTAGAAAGACAGTTTAGTCTTTTTAATTGTTTTTCTGTATTTGCAACTGTGTATCTGGCTGGTGGAGTTTTAATGTGTATTTGGCTAAAAGTATTTTAAATTATATTTCTGCTAGAGAAAGCTTTTCTCTATTGTCTATAAGCTGAAAAACCCTGTAATATTTACCATCTAGATTATCAGAGAATAACTTTTACTTTTTTCTTTATCTTTTTATTAAAGGTGTGGCTTTTTTATAGGACTGTTTGATTTTCCCTAGTTGATGCTTCAAGGAAATTGAGTCTGTACTCACCAGGGAATTGGTGGGGAGAAGGGAAGGATAAATTTCCTCTTTGTGTTAGATTCACGGAGCTTGAATCTGTATTGCCCCTGGGTGAGGGGAAGGAGGAAGGGTGAAGGGGGAATCTCTTTGTTTAGATTCACGGAGCTTGAATCTGTCTATCTCTCCTAGTGTACCCAGGGCGGGAAGAATCTAGGAGGAAGAGAGCAGGGGGAAGGGAAATGGTTTATTCCCCTTTGTTGTGATACTCAAGGAATCTGAGTCTTGGGGGTCCCCAGGGAAGGTTTTGGGGAGACCAGAGTTTATCAGACACTCAGAGTTCTGATTGGTGGCAGTGTATCAGATCTAAGCTGGTAATTAAGCTTAGAGGATTTCATGCTAGTACCTCAGGTTTGGACTCTAAGGTTAAGATTTGGGAAAGAATGCTATGACAGGGCTGTGGGAAACAGCAGCCGGCACATTCCTTGCCTGGGCCACTTCCGTCAGCCCCCATTGGCTTGGAATGGCGAACCATGGCCAGTAGAAGCCATGATCGGCCGAAGCTGCGAACACGGCAGGTAAACAAACTGGCCCAGACTGCTAGAGTGCTTACCCTGGCGGGCTGCATGCCAAAGGTTGGTGATCCCTATTATAAGGTATTATTATATTATAGGCTATCACTATATTAGAGGATATCACTGAGAATTTGAGGAACCAAACAGGGCAACACTTATTTTAGCATGGCAAGGCATACTGATCATTGTCAGACTTCGCCAGAATAGCTTCCAACGTAAGGAGAATAAAGGTGCTTACCCTGGCAGGCTGCATGCCAAAGGTTGCTGATCCACGGTTTACACTTACCGGAGGATTGATGCTGCAGCGATGGGCAGAGCCAGGCAAGCCACACCCACCCCACCAGAAGCAAAGAGTTAAAAAGGTGGGTCCCACAACTTATTTATGTGAGAGCTGGAGAAGGAGACAGACTTTTCTTGCCTATTGCTGAGTCCTGCAGTGCCGAGGAGTTGCTGGGTTTGCTGACTGGAAAGGATACAGAGGAGTTGCTGGGACTGCTATTGGCCATGTACCCTGGGGAGACAGAGGAACCCCATGAGACAGAGGAACACTGTGAATGGGTAATACAAAGTAGCCCAGGGACACCAGCTAATAGTCTGGTTGGGTTGCCAGAATACTCAGTGGCATAACCATCCACCACTCTTTGCCCTCTGGGCTGGGACCCAGTGGAGTATGGTGTGCCTGGGTCCCCCTATTCCCTTGCGACTACCCCACCCCTGCCATCTGCCTGAGCCAGGAGGCCAGGCGACAGGCTGCTTATTTCTCGGTCCTGCCTAGAGGGCTAGAGCTCCTGAGACTGCAAACTCCCCTGTGAGCCTTGCCTTTATAGATATGAGGTAGTGAGGAGGCATGGCCTCCCTCCGAGACTGACAGGGAGGGATGGGCACCAACCCCTACACACAGTAAGTGGTGCAGTACACAAACCAAGATGTTTATAAAATGATTTAGCCATATTAATAGCTTGAACTCTAAGAAGAGGAATTAAAAAGGGACTAGTTTTTGTGCATCTAGGATATTGAATATTCATCTATCTGTTCTTTATTCTGAATCCAACTTGCGTATCTACACTAACTGAAAAACACACAAAAGACCTCTGAACCAGACAATCTTAATTTGAATACCCCCCAAACTTCTTCCATAATTCATACATTTCAATCATTATGAAGGTGAAAGTTGTGGACATGGAGTTAATGTGAATGCTACACGATAGCCAGGTAGAACAGAGAGAACAATTTCAGCTACATGCCGCTGTTTTCATTTCCTATTCAAATGTCTTAGAATTCCAGAAAGCCAGAGGCATTCAATAAGCTGGTTCTGGTAGGAGGATTCATTTGAAAGTTCTTATGGGATGGGGAAGGAGCAAATTAATGGTGAGTCTTATATCAAATATAGAAGAGGATATTGAAATTAAATGGAAAATTAAATGCAAATCACTGTGTTAATGAAAAGTTCAGGTTTCACGGTCAAAAGCAATATTTTATGGAGCACATTTCAGTATGTAATAATATCTAGTGAAGAGCAATATATAAATGCACACATTTGTCAAGAAAGAAAGATATAGCAAATGTTACCTACGTGCAATGCAAATAAGTTCATGTTCTCTTCATACATCTAGAGTTATTTGTGTGTTTCAATTGCAGCCTTATCATTTTCAGTCACAAAATTTATTAATTTAGTTTCCAATTATATTTAAAAGAGAAGAAGAAAAAAGAAAACAAAAAATGGACACTCATTTTACAGACTATGAACCACCAACATTTTATATGTTGAGGCACAGTAGCCTATATTCAGAAAGACATTTTGATGTAGTGACACTATGCATCACTATGCCTAACTTTTAGGCATCTAGAATCACTGGGATTCACAAAGCTTCACAGTGCCTGGCCTAAGATAGCTGGTGGGAGATGCCAAGCCAAAGAATGTGTGATAACCCCACCCCTCTCTCAGCAACAGGCCCCTAAATCTGGGCTATATGGAGGTGCTTCCCTCTGTTTTGGATTTGTGATGTCCTGTCCCTATAAATGTTTGAGTACTCCCCCCTTCTCAGTGCAAAGCCTCACTTTTGTGTTGGTTTTAGTTTTGCTGTGAGAACAGTAAAGTCTCCACAGCAGACAACTGTGTTTCTAACAGCTCCCTTTGTGTCTGGCTGTCTCCTTCTTTGCAGGGCTAAATATAACGGGATTTTCAGCAGCAAGCCCTCTCTTGGCATTAGGTGCCTATGCCTCTTTATCAAGAAACCAAAAAGGAAGTTGTACTGGTACCCACCTTATAATTTTTTTGCCTAGTAGCTAGAGCACTCATGTTGAAGATGGGAGACCAGGGTTCAATTCCCCCTTCCAACTAAAATGCAGAAAATATTTTAACAGGGCTCTACTAATTCTAACACTGAGCTACAGGATAGTCTAATTTGAGGCTCCCTCAATCTCTGCTGTTGAAGCTGTTTCCCTGTGTACAAATAATGAAAAACTAATTGCAGAGGGAGAGCAAGTGTGAGAATGATTATGTAACCTGCTGTTTAGAGCACTCACCAAGAGGTAGGAGTCCTAGGATCCAGTCTTCTTGTTCCAATGATGATAGATAAATAACAAAACTCACTGGAGCAGGGGACTGGATCCTTTATCTCCAAGCTGAGTTCTCTAAACAGCACGTTACAGAGTCATTGTTATACTTTCTCTGTCACTGCCTGAACCACCAGTTTTTTCTTTATTTAATCCACAGTGGAACCACTCCACCAGGAGAAAGAGAAAGTGATTCTCACATCGCAATGTGTGATGGGCCAATGGTTAGAGCACACACCTAGGAAGTAGTAGCACCCTCTGCAAATCCCTTCGCCCTCTCAGGTGGAGGAGGGACTGGAACTGGGGTTCTCCCCCACTGCAGGTAAGTATCCTAACTGCTGGCCCTAAAATGGGCTCCTTCTCCAGCTGTTTCATGTAAGCATGCCTATAAGGGCTCACTCCAATAGGCTAGGGAACTCTTACAGCAAAAATTTAGATGCTAATTTGTTTAGGTGCCTGTGAAATCTTGTCTATGCTTGCTGTGGATCAGCTCCCTGAAACCAAAAAACTGTGTTAACACATGCACTACCTTCCAGGCCTCTACAGGCCTCGCTCTCTTTGTTCAGGTTAGCAAGTGGCACAAACAATCTCTAAGTTCTCTCCAAGTGTTCCCTATAGCATCGATCCCCTTATCCACTGAATAGAGATGTGCCAGGCCTGTTGTTCCCAAAGGAACAATTCACTACCAGTTGGTAAGATTCAGCCAAAGACCAGCAATATGCTTAACACCACAGCACTGAGATATATTTATATGGAAAACAAGAACAAATTTATCAAAGACTAGCGATTTAGGAGATAGTGATTAAAGTTATCTGAAACAGATGGCTATATATAATAAACATTACAACACAGTTTCTAGAGACTGAACCAGGGATCGGCAACCTTTGGCACTCTGCATGCCAGGGTAACAACCTGACAGGCTGGGCTGGTTTGTTTACCTGCCACGTCCACAGATTCAGAAGACTGCGGTTTCCACTGGCTGCTCCAGGCCAATGGGAGGGCAGGAAGCGGCGACCAGCACATCTCTTGGCCCTAGCTGCTGCCTGCAGCCCTCATTAGTCTGGAGTGGCGAACTGCGGCCAGTGGGAGCTGCGATTGGCCGAACTTGTGGACATGGCAGGTAAACAAACCAGTCCGATCTGCCAGAGTGCTTACCCTGGCGGGCTGTGTGCCACAGGTTGTCGATACTTGGACTAAACTTAACTAACAGGTTAACTTCCTATCGAAAAAAGTTAATCTCGCCCAAAGTTTCCTTCAGCATTTTCAACCCAGGCACGTTTTGCTAGCAGAAATGATGTTTTTAGTTACCAGTAAACGATAATGGATTACCAAAAAAAAAAAAAAAATGCAATCAAAAGCAGTACTTAATAGTTTGACATATGCAAAATAGCACCACAGTTGTCTGTGACCCAAAATATCCATTCTAAGAGAAATTCTAAAATTTTGATGCTTTTCTTTCTAAATCAGATAAAATATCACAATTTTGAAGTTTCAGTAAAAAGAAATTTTGAAATTTTATTTCAGAAAAATAGAAATGATATTTTGTTTTGAAAAAGTTGTGTTCAATGTGGTCAATATGTTTTGTTTTACTTTATTGATTCAAATGATAACTTATATTACATTATAATAGAATATACTCTATATATTGTTGTATAATAAAACATTCTGACTATTAAATTGTGTCATATCATGTTAATAAAATTATAAGGTGATAAATGGGTGACAAGGAATGGATCACTTGATGATTACATGCTCTGTTCATTCCCTCTGGGGCACCTAGCAGTGGTCACTGTTGGAAGACAGGATACTGGGCTAGATGGACCTTTGGTATGATCCAATACGGCTGTTCTTATGCAACAGTCAACATGGATTTGTCAAGAACAAATCATTTCAAAACAACCTAACATCTTTCTTTGACCTGGTAGCAAGATTTGTGGATAGGGGGAAGTAATAGATGTGGTATATCTGAATGTTAATAAGGTTTTTTGATACTGTCTCACCTGACCATCTCATAAACAAACTAGGGAAATACAATCCAGGTGGAGCTACTATAAGGTGGCTGCATATCTGATTTCCTGAGAGCTGTCATCAGTGTTTCACAGTCAAAGTGGAAGGGCATATCAAGTGGGGTCCTCCAGAGATCAGTTCTAGGTCAGGTTCTGTTTAATATCTTCATCAATGATTTAGATCAGGGGTTGGCAATCTTTGGCATGTGGCTCACCAGCGTAAGCATAAGTTTGTTTACCTGCCATATTTGCAGGTTCAGCCGATCTCGGTTCCCACTGGCCACGGTTCACTGCTCCGGGCCAATGGGGGCTCCAGAAAGTGGCGGAGGCTGAGGGATATGCTGGTTGCAGCTTCCTGCCACCGCCATTGGCCTGGAGTGGCGAATCACGGCCAGTGGGAGCCACGATCGGCCAAACCCTCCAGACACGGCAAGTAAACAAACTGGCCCGACCCTCCAGGGTAAGTCAGAGGTTGCCAACCCCTGATTTAGATATTGGCATAGAGAGTACATTTATCAAATTTGCTGATGATATCAAGCTGGGAGGGGTTGCAAGTGCTTGGAGAATAGGATTAAAATTCAAAATAATCTGGACAAACTGGATAAGTGGTCTGGAGAAAATAGGATGTAAAACAGTAAGAACAAATGCAAACTACTCTATTTAGGAAGGAACAATCAGTTGCACACACAAAGCATAGGAAGTGACTGCCTAGGAAGGAGTTCTGCAGAAAGGGATGTGGGGGTCACAGTGGATCACAAGTTAAATGAGTCAACAGTGTAACACTGCTGCAAAAAAAAAAGGAAACATTATTCTGGGATTTATTTACAGGAGTGTTGTAAACAAGACATGAGAACTAATTCTTCTGCTCTCCTCCACGCTGATATTGCCTTAGCTGGAGTATTCTGTCTAATTCTGGGCGTAACATTTCAGGAAATATGTGGACAAATTGGAGAAAGTCCAGAGATCTATTTATTACTTAGTCCTACCTTGAGTGCAGGGAACTGGACTAGAAGATCACTTAGAGGTCCCTTCCAGCCTAAGATTCTATGTCATGTAATAATAAAATGGTATGACATGAGATAATAGATAAAATGTTGTAACATATTGCATTATGACATGTATAATGTCAAAACATTTCTGTAATGATATATTACATCATAAAGGTTGAAATGATTAGATGAAATATTTGGTTTTGATTCAAACAAAATGTATCAATATTTTTGTCAAAAAATTGACAAAATCAATGCATTCCCATGGAACATTTTAATCTGGTGGTTTCAGCATTTTCTGATGAAAAAATTCAATCAGAAAAATGTCTACCAGCCCTAATTCAGAGCATTGACACAGTGCTCTGCATCTGCAAGGTCTGAAGATGTATATGATTGTATCATAGTTTTTAAGGTGATGGTAACTGCAATACTTAGGAAGAAAGCCTTACAAGAAGCTGTTTTGAATAATTCCATTAATATATCAGACACCCCTCTGTGCAACTTAGAAAATAGAGCAAGGCAAAACAGCATGTACAGTAGTAGCGCTAATTAATTTTGAAATATAGAGCAACTCATGAAAAGAAACCCATTACAGTAGCATGTAATAAAAAAGGTTTGTGCTGATTTATAATGTTTTAAAGGAAGTCCAACTAAGTTGTCTGATCTCAAAAGAAATTCATTGTAGACTTCCAACGCATTTATTTTTAATAAAAATTGGTCCAGACCCTCCCATATTAGGGGTAGCTCAGTGGTTTGTGCATTGGCCTCCTAGACCCAGGCTTGTGAGCTCAATCATTTTGGGGGCCATTTAGGGATCTGGAGCAAAAAATGGGGACTTTTTTAAGTGGAGAGGGATAGCTCAGGATTGGCCTGCTAAACCTAGGGTTCAATCCGTGAGGGAGCTACTTAGGGATCTGGGACAAAATCAGTACTTGGTCCTGTTAGTAAATGCAAGGGGCTGGACTCAATGACCTTTCAGAGTCCTTTCCAGTTCTATGAGATAGGTATATTTCCATATATATATATACCATATCTCTAGATCCAAACACCCCAACCTACTAAACCATTAAGATCAAGGCATAGATCTGTATCCAGGTTTTATAAATATCTTTAACTTTGTAATGGGTTGAAGCAAAAGCTCTGATCTAAAGACCTCCAAGCTCTAGAGAATTCAAAATCTTGATCCAGATCTAAATATGTGGGTTGAAATCATTTTACCAGTCCATTTTGCAGGTTAATCATGGCTTTTCCAAGAGGCTTGTAAGTCTTATTGGTCAATATTCATTTCTTAGACTCCCATTTATTAAAGTCAAATAATCTTTAGGTAGTAATGTCTATTGTCAAATGTGCTTCCCAGTCATGTGCATTAGAATTAAATATATCAAGTTATTAAGCAACTGCTCATTGAAAACAAAAGAGAATTTCTCTTGGTATTGCAAAAGAAACAACTACCAATTATTTAATGAAAATGAGATAAAATATTGGCAAATAACCACTGTTCAAAGCGTTGGCTGTTCTTAGTAGACTTAGCATGGGTTCATTTAATCAGTGTCACTCTGTTATATAGGAAATACTGCAATGTGTTCATAGAATATCAGGGTTGGAAGGGACCAGGAGGTCATCTAGTCCAACCTCTTGCTCAAAGCAGGACCAATTCCCAACTAAATCAACCAATTCCCAACTAAATCAGTGTTAGCGATATAACAGAAAAATATTTCCCTAAACAGTACAGTAGTGAATGAGTTAAACAAAAAGCAAAAGAAAAAAATGCATTAAAACTGTGTGGTTTGCAGTGAAAAGTCCTAGGGAAAATAATCTGAAGCAATAAATAAACACTGACAGTCCTGCATTTATGACGCTTGTGGGGAGACAGAAAAGTAGGGAGAAACACCTGTGGTGAATGTAAACAGCTTTAAAAGCTTGCAAAGAAAACTGGTGCCCAGTGTTATTTAGGAGACTGGAGAACTTTGGGACAATCAAATGGGACCATTTTACGGATACTCATAGAAAAAGATATGATACCAAAGTACCACAGATATGACTGTCTTGGTTTGTACTGTTTGGTCTGTAATAATGTATTTTTGGAATTAGAAGCAGTATTAAGGAAGAAATTTAAAGTTCTTCACTTTAAAAAGTGAGCAAAGCAATCACAAGAATTGCCTTGAGGGAGTGAAATTATGACAAGCTGCTTAATAATATTACAGTGAGCAATTTTTAAAAAGAGTAACTAATTTAATTTACTCAAAGGACGAATATAAATAACAAATATTATTCATAGAGGTGGGACCAAGTTACAGTGTTTGGCCCGTAATCCGGAACTGCTTCAGAGTTTGTGCTGGTTTAAATCTGGGGGTTTGATTTGGGCCTGCCTCAAATTATTTGTTGTGGATGAAAATGAGGAAGAAGGCTTGGGATAAGCAGCAAATGTTATACAGGATATTGTGTTCTTCAGCCGAATTTAGAATGAGATTTAAATCATAAATGTTTCAGTTGTCAAATTCATGCAAACTTTAGCATGAAAACCTTTTCAAAGCCCACTATACAGAAAGGTATATTAGCGCTAGTGCTGTCCAGTCTGTACCTGTGCCCTGGAGGTCCCAGGGCAGTGCTTTTGGATATTAAATTAGAGACTTCATAGATTTTCATAAATTGAATTTCCAAAGTGCAATAACAACCATATTACATCACAATGAGCCTTCCACCACACTTTGATTTGAAAAAAAAATCCACATTTAATTATTTTTATATAATAGAAATAAAGACACTTTACCTTTCCTTTGTGGATAATTACTTAGCCTTTTATATGTGCACTGGGTGGGAAAATCTTATATTTTGTACCCAAAGTCTTTCTGTCTCTTAAAAAAACCAAAAAACTGTCACCTTCCCTTCTTCTATTTGGTGTTTTTAAATCAGACACCCCAGATATAGATTAGGATGTCTAGAATAAAGGAAAGTATTTATTATCTTATCTCCCAAACCCTGGTGGTCAGCAAGTCTTCAGAAAGTATGTCTAACTCTTAATCTCCTCTGCTAAAATGAACATTCGTGCCTTAATGATCTCTCATCTTGCCTAATGCAAACTCCTCTAGTCTCAATGACTCTCACCTCATTCTCCACCTATCCTGCCAACTTGCAGCCATGGAAAACATTCTTTTCCCCCACAATTATTATCACTTCCCAAACATTTCTCCATGGCTTTCCTGCCTCTTCTGTCCAAATCTCTACCCAATTCTTCCACTGTCTGCATCACTACTTTAATATCTACCTACACTTTATCGTCTTTTGGCTTTTTTGTCTCCTTCCATCAATTGCAAATCCATGTGTACTTCCTTCCAATCTCCTATTCCTGAAAGATCCTACTTCTTCTGTGTAAATTCATTCTCTGCCTTCAAAATCTTCCTGAAAAGCAAAAGCAAGAACTCTTTTATGTCTTTCACTCTACCAGACTGTAACGCTAAGGGCTATGCTGCTGGGCAGGCTGGATAACTTCACAGTGGAATGGCCACTTCTCCCCAACCCCAAGTAGGGGAGCAGAGAATGATGAATGTGACAGTAGTATATTACTAGTTTCTGATACAAAGCTGGATATATTAATTTATTCGTCCCTTGTTGGGATTCCCACCAAGACCTTTTCCACTTGGTTTATCAAGAACACCTTGTCCAGTTCTGGAAGAACACTTCATCTAGTTCTCTGGCATCCAAAAAAACCTCAGCTGGAGTCCAGATTTCATCACTTAGGTTCCTTTATTAGACATAGAGCAAAACTACAGTGAGTTGATCAGACTCAAATTTAGGGGGTGGATATAGGGCAGGAATCGGCAACCTTTGGCATGCGGCCCGTCAGGGAAATCCACAGGTTGGCCGGGACGGTTTGTTTACCTGCAGCGTCCCGCAGGTTCAGCCACTGGCTGTGGTTCACTATTGCAGGCCAATGGGAGCTGCAGAAAGTGGCACGGGCTGATGGATGTGCTGGCCACCACTTTCTGCAGCCCCCATTGGCCTGGAACAGTGAACCATGGCCAGTGGGAAATAGGATCGACTGAACCTGCAGACTCTGCAAGTAAACAAACTGTCCTGCTCCACCAGCGGATTTCCTTGACGGGCCGCATCCCAAAGGTTGCCGATCCCTGATATAGGGCATACCACACATCCAGAGTTACACAGAAACCTCTTCTTTTATATGCATTTACACATTGCATTGGATTTACTGTACATTGCATCATATATTTTTGGATTGGATTGGTTACTTTGCTGGAACTAATCCCTGTGCAGCATGCTTTGTCCATGCTCAACTTACTGTTAACCTTTTCTCTACATTAATAACTTGTCTTGTCCATTCTTAGCAAATGGTTCCTTGGAGTTCTCCCTCTTATCTTTGCTGGTTCAAACATTGTATCCTTTTAACCTACAGTCCTATTTACTTATCTTATTTAGCAGAAACATTCTGTTTTCTGCCTAATGATCTGTTAACCTCATTCTGTCCCCTGAGAAATTAGGTGTGCCTTTAGATGTTAATTACTCATGTCAGGATAGGCACTAGCTACATCCCCAAGCTACAGTTCCTTCTCTCCATGGCTAGAGTGACACAATAATGCACTGCTGCTTACTAAGGGTGGTATCATAGTGACAGAATCTATCCCTATATGTTCAAACAGCAACACCAATAATATAAAAAATCTGTTTTTGAGAGGGAGAAAAAGCAAAATAGAATGGATCTTCTATCAGTTCAGAAGGATATCTCTGTTTTAAAAACAGCACCTAGGCATGAAGCCATCACCTCTGAGGAAACTCCAACTATTACACACTATAGTACAAGTAATCTGCTCGGCAACATAGGCTACCACGATCACTTCATATCTGTCCTCCATTCACTTCACTAGCTTCCCACAGAACATTAAATCAAGTTCAAGGTTTCAGTCCTCTTTTCCAGGGTGCTCATTGGCCTGAGCTCAGAATATCTAAAAGACCACCCAAGCCAATAAGATGAGAACTGTGGTTGACAACCTCTGGTACAATGGAAGTTTCTGCAATATGGGTAAATATCATTTGTGCAGGAAACAAAGTTTCCTCAGGGGCCAGTCTGAGATTCTGAAACAAATTCCCTCAGGAAGTAAGGTCCATCACATACCTCATCACCATCTGCTCTAATGCACAGCACACTTGTCTTCTCTTCTCTAATATAAACTCATAACAGCATGTACATTAGAATAACAAAATACAAAAACAATTCTCTGACTGGGGATAGCATGAGAAAGTCACATCACTAAGGCATGGCTGGAAGATTCCCAAATACTCTGGTGATGAGGGAGCTATAAGAACCTCCAAGGATAAAATAGAACATGTTCATAATCTTCTTCTGAATAAGGTATTAAATAAAGAAAGAATAGGTTGCAGAAGTATTGGAATTCAAGTATACACAATGTGAATGGTAAAATAAACATTTAAATATCTTAGTGTGCAACTATTTCCCCAAACATGTGAATTAGAGATGTAAAATGTTTAATTCTAAAAAGTCAGTGTTAAGGATCTCATTGGATGAAGAAATCTCAGAGGAGAAAAATCTGAAGTTCAGAGAAATATGAAGTATTTCTCTCTTCCCTTAATTTTGTATGAAATATTGGGCTCTTCTGAGTTGTTCCTTTTTTAATTCCTGTAACAGAAAGAAAAATGGTGGACGTTAGCGGTATTCAAAATAACTTAATTTTGATAGCAAACAATATATTATTATTTATTTCATTATCTGTTGTGCTTTCAAAACGTACTTTGAAAAGGTAGGCACTAGTGCCAAGAAACTCTCAGTTTGAGGTCTGATCTTGCAAGATTCCAAACACTAGCGTTTGCCAGAAAACAAGAATTTCATTTCAGTACATTTTTGAGGTTTCACAATTTGTTTTGATTGTGCATTGGAATGAAAACTAGACCTTTCTAAATTTTTTGCCAAAAAGACCAAACAACAAACAAAGAACCTTATTGAAACTAGCCATGCTTTGAGCCCCTGCTATGCCAAATGTGAACTCAGGTCTTTTCTGCCCCACAGGAAGGCTCTAACCACCAGACTATAGGGTCCATTCCTTTCTTTCTGCCTAAAGAATATTTCGTTATATATATGAAGTGGACTAGTTTGAATAAAAAAGAGAGAGAGAGAGAGAGCAGGGTTATGAACCTGGGTCTCTCATATCTCAGGTAAATGCCCTGGTCCATTCTGGAGAAAAGAAACATTCCCAACTAAGTTTCAATGACCTGACATTTTCCTGGCGAGAAAAAAATCATCCAGAAATTTTTGACCAGCTCTACCAGTCAGCACATCAGTTCCTAATGAAATTCAATTAGAAAAAGGACAGAAAGGATTATGTCAAATGGACCAATAGGCTTAGTAGTGATACAATAGGGCTTTTCAGCTTTAATTTCCATGATTGCTTCCATATTGGTTATGGAACAGGATTACTTCTTAACTATTAATAAGGCTAAAGCAGTGGTTCTGAATTGTTTTCATTTGTGGATCCCTAAAAAATGTCAAATGGATGTGTGGACTCCTTTGTAAATCTTAGACACAGTCTGCAGATCCCCAGGTGTCCACAGGTTAAAAAACACTGTTCTATGGTAATGACAGCCTTTCATGGACCTCTTAGACATAATCTGCAGATCCCTCTGAGTCTCCAGACTGCAGATTGAGAATCGCTAAGCTAGAAGACATATACATCTCCCTAAAGAAATCCAACCAGTTTCCATTCTCAGAATCAAATATTGAAAGGGATATCTGTGCCACTGATGGAGTGTGAACATATATTAATTATTGACATTTTTAATTATTAGTTTTCCTAGTAACTCTCTTCTTACATTTCATAAGGGAGGAAAAGGCTGTAATTTGTTAGGCTTTAATAAACCTGTTGGTATGCTGTTAGAAAGACATCATAGGCATTGAAATTTGGTGGGGGCAGAATATTGAGGGCAGAAGGCACAAGAAGAGGAAGCTGTATCAGAAATAGCTGACAAGAAGTAGATTAGCTGTATAGAGACAGCAGGAGCAGGTAGAGGTGAAAGTGAGTATAAACTGTGTAGGGACAAGCAGCCAATCCCCTGAAGACTTAGTAAGGCCAGTGGAGGGTAGAGAACATTACATATTTACTACTGGTGTTAACTGCTACAACCATCAGGCTAGTGAAGACAAGCAGCGCAGTCCCTGCTGTTGATCCATCTGCATAACATTTAACATGCCAGTTTCTTTAATTAGGGTGGGCAGGAGGAGGTAACCGATGGAGACAAACCTCAAAGAACAGAAAGAAACAGGGTGTATTTTTTCTCTCATTGCACTTATTCAGGCTCTACTTTTCATTCAGACTATTTTTCTGCTGCTATTGCTTCTGATACAGCTTCCAACACAAATTTTTGTTGGATCAAAATTCATTTATTCTCCAACTAGTGCAAGAATTACCAACTGATTTGTTTTTCTCCATTATTTAGGAAGTATAAATGGCAATTATGGCTGGACTAAGGCCAAGAGGGAATACAGCAAGTTGTTAGAATAAACACTGTTGGAGGCAATATTTTCGGAAACTGCCAACTATAGCAACCAGCAAGTAATCAAGAACTATATGCTCTATCCCTGTAGATTTTCTGTTAGCTAGTGGATGGTTAAGTACCCTTTCCTGATCCCCCAGAAACATACAATGCGGTTCTTCCATTACTCCCAATTTTGTTTTGTATCAATAATAATGGATATCAAGATCTTCTGGCAGCTGCAGAACTGCTTTCATTGGTTATCTTTGTTTCTCAATTCCTTTATTTCCTCTTTTTACCAATTCTCTGAGGCTCATGAACTAGCTGCAAGTTTTAATTCAAAGTTATTCTAATTGTATTGAATATATTTCCATTTATGAGAATTTGACCTATTTCTGATATGTTGGAAGCACTATGATATATTGCGTTTATGAGGCCTGATACAAATCCCACCAAAGACAAAGGAAAGACTCCCATTGACTTCAATGGTCTTTGGGTCAACAACATGTTAAAATTCAGCCACTCTTACTAATTTTGAGTAGTTCAGTAATCTGCTAATAGTCACATTGATTTCAATGTCTGTATGCTTCTCTCTCTCTCTCTCTTTCTCTCTCTTTCTTGTTCTCTGTGTTGTATTTCTTCAAACTAATGAATAATAAGACATCCCTAAATTCTGCACACTCTGATCCTTGCATTTTCCCCATATTTCACTGTGGAAACTGGGCTATCCACTCTTTGATTGATAGGGTTCCTCACAGAATCAGCTACTACTCAACATAAGTAATGAATCAGTCTTTGTCACTATATATAAACTAAAATACTATATACAAGCAAGGGATTAGTAGCAAAGACCTATAAATGAGTGGTTTTGAAGATACAGTATTGCATGATGGGAGTTGAAGTCTTTGAGTGTAGTAAAACTAACAGGAAGCAGAAAGTGAGTGTGTCATACTGGAGTCAGAGGTTGCTGCTGCATGACTGTTTCTGGAGCTCTGTGACTGTTGTCTTAACAAACACTGTTGGATTTCACCCTTTTCTTTGGTCTCGGCCTGCACTACTCAATACAAGGTTACCTGCATTGTGAAAGAAGGAAAGGTTATTTGCCTATACAGGTGTTTTGTCCCCATGGGTGCTCCAATATAGGATTATGATTTTGAGGATTAGAGGTAGAGGTGGGTATGATTTTGAGGATTAGAGGTAGAGGTGGAGCAGAAAAGGTGACATTTTGCATTGTCCAGAGTGGCAAAAAGGTCTACCCCCCTGGTACACCGCAAGTCTGGCAGATGCTGTGGAAGACTGTCATGAGTTCTCATTCATGGTCTTGCTAGAAGTAGTCCGTGATTCTATTCTGGAGACTTGGCCCATAGGCTGCTGAGATTTCTATCTGATATGAGATGCACCAGTTCTTTAGTGACTCTGAGCATAAGGACTAGAATCTCGCTCTGCCCAGTCAATTCATATAATATGTTACTGCCCTGTTGTCCTGCATTGCACTGATGGAATGGCCCTGTATAGTGTGTAGAAGTGTTGGCAAGCATGCCATACAGGATGGTGATATGGAGTGTGACCTCCTCTGCAGATAACTTGCCCTGGGCAGTATTCACTTGTAGGTGAGCTCCCATCCCAACAGAGAAGTGTTTTTTGTCAGAATCTTTGTTGGTGGAGGTTGAAAGAAGGGCGTTCCCAAGCAAACCTTTCGAGGGTCCTTCCTCCATGTAAAGGAGGCTCTTCTGAGGTACTATGGCACATTTGGAGAGTCTGTTTCTGGAGTGTACTCTGATCTTAGGCATATTTGAAAACACCTGAGATGCACTCAGGAAGTGTGCGGGGGCATTGCATGGGCATAGCCCTGGCAATCAAATGCAGCTCCACAGAGTTCCAAGATCCCCTCACATCCTTACCTTACCAAAACCCCAAAGACATACATAAACTGAGAACCGCTACTGAAGGGGACACTGGAAAAAACACTAAAGGAGAAGAAAGACCAGTGTCTGAACACATACTATGGTTCAGGGAGGAGTTGAAAAACACAATGAATATTGAACAAACCAAACTGTCTAAATAGAAGGAGTGGTATGATAAAGATACTTGGAAATGCCTCCCTGTCATGGATTTGCTGGTACTGTTAAGTCTCATAATATACAATTTAATGGTTATGACGAAGAATTTGGTTCTGATGGTAAATCCTTTGAAAAGGTGTAACGCATGATTTGTGGAAAATATCTTTTAAGCATGCTAGGGGCAGCATCAAGGAAGCCCTATAGGATACTGCTTCTCAGCTAATATCTGTAAACAGGCTTAGAGCTGGACACAGCAGGGGAACATAACAAACCTCGTCTGCTGTGTGGAAGGGGAAATTGAGGCACCTTGCTTCATGGCATAGGTGGCTAAATGCCAAGACATCAACACTATAAAAGATATTGATATCTGCATTAGGTTATCAATGCTACACAAAAGCATGTTTTCCGGCAACCTGGAAAAAGAAACACACAACTTTACAAGAATACCTGTGGGAGACACTAGAATATTTGGTAACATTTGGACTTGCAGAGAAAAAACTAAAGAGACAATTAAGCATACTGCCTCCACATTAACCAGTGACTAACCCTCTGGCAGTAACCTAAGGGGCAAGATGTGACATTACACCCCATATTCTTCATAGGGATATTATTATGTGATAATGACATAATTATGATGCATATTATGCAAGACAAGTCATGTAAGATGTCATTGGAAAAGTTATGATTTTCTGAATATGATTATTCTATTTGTATGCATGTATCATTTTTTTTTTATTCTGAAGTTGTGAATATTGACTAGGGATCTGTATTTCAAATGGGCTTACTCTGGAAAACATCCATAGACAGCCTTTCAGGTACAACAATGAAGAAGTCAGACAGGGCTGGTGGCCCTTCAACAAAGGCAATGGACTGTGGAATAGTTTAACTTTCCTGTGGGTGATTTAGCCAGCCTGTAAGTAATGGCTGCTATAACACTGCAAGGGCTCATGACCAGACCACGTGTCTCTCGATTCCGTTTTGGTATGTCAGAAATTTTTCACAAACCTTCTTTGTGAACCAATCCGGGAACCAAGATTTGAAACAAAGGGTTCCCACCATATGCTAACATTATATAAGAGAGAGAGTGGCATCATCAGTTGTTCTTCACTCCCTACACAACAAGAGTCCTGGAAACACCTGAGGAACAAAGACTGAACTGGGTGGAGTGCTGGACACAAGTGTAGCATCTCCCTTAAGAATCTGCAGCCTGCTCGTATAATCAGCCAGGGTGAGAATTTTCTAATTCATACCCTATCTTTCTAGTATCTTAGACCAAGTTTGCATTTTTGTTTATTTACTAAGTAAATCACTTAAAAATCTATCTTTTGTAGGTAATAAACTTGTTTTTGCTTTATCTAAACTAGAGTGAAGTGCATGGGAAACTGTACCTCAAGGGGCAGAAGCTATTGCATATTCCTCTCCACATTGAGGGGGAGGCGAACTGGACAATAATTTCATACTGGTTGGGGTTTGGACCATGGCATGACAGTACAGCTCTGGGGTCCTAGGCTGGGAAAGTGGTGGTTATTTTGGCTGCATCCTCTTTATTGTTGGTTCACATGCAGCAGCTGGTCAGAGAGCCTTTATGTAACTGCAACTGGGTGTGTCCCTACCTGTGTGTATGCTGCTGGAAGTGTAAGACTGGGAGCATGTCTGTGGCTTCTCACAGCAGCACAGTCTAAGAGGTGGGTCAGAAGGCTCAGTGATATCTAAGTTCCAGGTGGCTCCCTGGGTGGAACCCGTCACAGGGAAGTGCAGAATTCTTGGTTTTAAAGGAGGGTGCACCTCTCTTTTGGGGTTTAGGTCTCCTCCTGAAGGGCTCCAAGGTCTTGGGGAAGATGGAATGTTATTGAAATGGCTTAGATCACTGCTAAAATCTCTTTTTGACGTAGAGACATACATTCCCAAAGACTGCAGAATTTCCCAGGAGAGTGGAGAAGAGAGAGCGGATTTTGTGTGCTCATTGAAGATCTTGGACCCTGAGCCATTCTTTGGTGAGACGTTCATTCTCCCTTTCTAGTAAGTCCAGTTGTTTGGACTCTTTATCCCGAGAAGAAGGTCTAGAGTGAGCCAGAAAGTTCCTTTTGTTAGCTATGTTTACCACTCAGGAATTAGGGATGGGATGTTAAAAGGGGTGCTCCATTCAAATTAGTGGAATATAATATTTCTTTTTCTTTCCACTTACAGATGGGCAGAACTGTGGCAGGTGTTTGCCGCAGAGTGTGAGTGGGTGACAGCAGTGCCTCATAAATTGGAAGGAAAATATTTAACAGGAGGATGATGTTCAAAATATCCGCCAGAGTACAGGGACTCCTGGACCTCTTCTTGCAAAATTTTTATGGAATCTGCTTCATGCTTCATGAGATCCTGGAAGGCCCTAAAGTCATTGGCATAGGATGGCATCTCATATGAAGAGGAAGAGCACCTGAATGAAGAAGGTCTATGGTTCTTCCTTCTCTGGTATATCGTGTGGTACTAAGAAAGTGTGCCATACTGGGGGCTGGTCCATTGGTCCAGAAGGGTGATATGATACTTTGTTTGCTGATATTTCTTTTTGGACAGCATCATGTAGAAATGTTCTCCTAAGGTGTAATAAGCCTCTGTCCCAAATCTGGACCTTAGCGTCCAAAATCTGGGTGCTTAGCATGAAACTCCCCCAATCTGATTACCAGCTTGGACCTGATCTCGCTGCCACCAGACAGGAATTACAGCGCCTGCCTTGCTCTGATCCCCCAGACTTTCCCTGGAGGGACCCCAAGACTCAGAAGCCCTAAGTCTCGCACCAAAGGGAAATCAACCCCCTCCCCTTGTCTCCTCTTTATTTCATCCCCAGCTCCCCCTCCCTGGGTTATCCTGGGCGATACTGTACTTAACTCCTTGAATGCAAGACAGAGAGGGCAATTTACCTTCCCCCGAGGCTATGCATTCAAACCTAGTCACAACACAAGAGATTTTCCCCCTCCCTCTCCCTTAGCCTTAACTAGAGAAAACCTCAAGCAGTTTTAAAAGAAAGCTTTATATAAAAAAGAAAAGATATAAACATATAAACTCTGCATCAAGATGACATATACGGGCTATTGCTATAAGAAAATATGAATAACCAGTCTGATTAAAAGATATCCAATTTAAACATTCCAGAAGGTATCACATGTAAATACAAAATACAATATAAACCTATTGCTTTTCCTTTTGTACTCACACCTTGGTAACAGAAGGGTAGAAAGAAGCTTGGAGATAGAAAGAAAACCTCTTCTCTCATAGCTGAGAGAAAACAAAAAAGACAGAACAAGAACAAACACCCCCAGAAGTTCCCTCCCTCACTTTGAAAAATCCGGTTTCCTGATTGGTCCTCTGGTCAGGTGTTTGGTTCCCTTTGTTAACCCTTTACAGGTAAAAGAAACATTAACCCTTAGCTATCTGTTTATGACATAAGGGAATTCCAGTAAAGCTAACAGAGGTAGGATATAAGAGAGGGGTTCCCAAGCACAGTCATAATCACAAGGTCTGGGACATCTGTTCGATTCTGAGAGACTCTCTTAATTAATGACAGGTTTCAGAGTAGCAGCTATGTTAGTCTGTATCCGCAAAAATAACAGGAGTACTTGTGGCACCTTAGAGACTAACAGATTTATTTGAGCATAAGCTTTTGTGGGCTACAGCCCACTTCATCGGATTCATAGACTGGAACATACAGCAAGAAGATATTTATACATACAGCAGGAGAAAAAAAAACACTTTTGAAGTGATAATCAAGATGACCCATAGAAGGTGTGAAGATACTTAAGATGGGGAAATAGATTCAATTAGTGTAATAGCCCAACCATTCCCAGTCTCTGTTCAAACCTAAGTTAATTGTATCTAATTTTCATATTAATTCAAGTTCAGCAGTCTCTCTTTGGAGTCTGTTTTTGAGTCTAATCACTCAGTGACAGACTTAAAGGTGACAATTTTACAACAACAACAAAAAATGTGCCACATAGCAGGTAACTCTCTGCCTTTAGCTCCCTAAAAGGGGCAACATGCCTTCTCTAACAAGCCAGAAAAAGGGCCATACTGCTTTGTGTATGGTGACGTCATTTTCATTTACACTAAGACTGCTTAACATGGCTGCTCTGGATGTGTAAATGGGTTGTAAATTTCTGCCCACTTTAAGGGCTCTTTCCACTGCTAGAGTGGTGTAAACAGATCTGAGTGTAAATGAGAATGAGGGATAAGGATCCTAACCATTACCGTCAATGAAAGTCAGCTAGGTATTGTGTGCTGATTGGTATTCTGCTTCATGTCATTAGGTCTCTTAGTGTATGCTAAAGATATACTAAGTATGCTAAAGATGCTAAAATTCATAAATAAAATGTTTTAAAACTGTATTGTCTTCTTGAAGGTCCTGAATAGACAGAAGAGAGGTAAAGTAGAGGATGCAATTACTTCTGTTCCTAAGTTTCTAACATCTAGCAAGCTGTTAGAGAAAATATGTGTGATGTACAACAGACGAGAAATCAGTCAGTTGGTAATGGTAGTGGATACAAGAAAAGGGTTGGCTTAGTTCTGAAAATAAGTTAAGGTTGATTCATTGCCTTGCTCATCAAATGGAATTAGTTGGAGTGAATTAGTCGTGAAAGACATTGCTGGGCTTTGATCAATCAATTTAACATTTTTATGGGAAACTGTGTAGGGTGTCTTTAGTCAATCATTAGCAAAATGAAAGAGAGCTGACTAAATGTGCATGTGAGGTGTGAGAGATACCTTAGCATCAGCACAACTTTCACTGTTTGATGAGCAGCCAGCAGCAGTTAGAGGACTGAACAATCATTATTGATGACACACAATACAGTACAGTTTATGGCCTCATAGATAAAACAGATCTGATGTGATTGCAAATGGAAAGAGTTTGTGTACATTTTAAAAAGTTTATTCTTGATTTATGCCCAGTCTATCTTTATCACACATGCCTTGTAGGATTTTCTCCTACAAGACACTTTGGAAAATTAATTTTGCCCTTTTCAGGAAAAGATAAAGGAAATACTTTCTCAGTATAGGAGTGAAGCTCATTCTATCAACTTCCTTCCCTACTTACTCTACACCCTTCTAGATGCAAATGGCTCTTGCATGATACTTCTTTCCATTCTTTCCTATAAAGCCATTTACTACCAGGGATATGGCCTCAGGAAGTTCCCAACAGCATTATATATGTGTAACCCTTCTGCCAGGCCAAGAATGATAGCAATTCAATACATAGGGGTCCCTTCCTTACAACGTAATGCAAAATCAGCTTGAGTCCCCACCCAGTGACCTGGGAAAATCTTACACACAACCCTGGTCGCCTCGAAGAGGCAATACTTCCCCTCTCGCAAGCACAGAGTCTCGGTGTAGCAGAAGATGTTTAATAACATGAGATAAACAACAAGCATTAAATTGGGAAAACACCTCAACTAGAGGTGTTCTGATGAATCTGATGAAGTGGGTATTCACCCACGAAAGCTCATGCTCCAAAACGTCTGTTAGTCTATAAGGTGCCACAGGATTCTTTGCTGCTTTTACCTCAACTAGAGTTCATAGACCAAACCATGAGCAAAGACCCACCCCAGGAAATTGGGCCGTGTCCTTTTCCCTGGGCTCGTGAGTCCAGCAACCCCACAATCACCCCAAGACTCCAAAGTCCAATACCCCAAATGTCTCTAGAGTCCAGCAACCCAAAGATTACCTACAGTCCCAAAAGTCCCGCAACCCAAAAGTCTCTGTCCCGGGTCAGTGCACCCCCAGAGTTCAAGAGTCTATCTGCAGAGGTTTTTCCCCCACATCAGCCTGGGTAGAGAGGGGCACCTTACGTGGTCCGGGACCAACTGCACTGCTTGTCCTTGGAGTTCTGCTTCTGCCTTCTCCACGAACTGCTCTGCTCTACCAGCCACTCCACTCTGCTCCTCTGGCTGTCCTCACAAACTACTCCACTCTGCCAGCTGCTCTGCTCCACCAGCCATCCCATGATCCACTCCAGCCATCTCCACAAAATGCTCGGCTCCTTTCACTCCATGGGCCACTTCAATCGTCCCACAACTGCTCCGCTCTGCCAGCTGCTCTGCTCCACCAGCCATCCCCACCAACTGCTCAGCTCCACTCGCTCCATGTCCCCACAAACTGCTCCAGTCCACTCTGCCAGCTGCTCTGCTCCACAGTATAGCTTCAGGCTCCTCCACTAGTTTGCACAGTACTCTGTGCTCTCAGCTCAGTAATTTTAGCTCTTTAGTGATTTCAGCCTATAGTAGGGGAGCCCCAGTGCTGTTACACCATCAGTCCAAAGTGAGTTCATCTCAGTAACTTGTACCTAGATTCTTAAGGGAATCAAAAATCAGCTCTGATATTTAACAGTGGAGAGAGAAGTAGGTACAATTGGTACTTCTGGCTCACACAAGGACCCCACACCTCCAGGTACAGAAACCTGTCCCCAGCCTCTCTCTCAATTCACTGGGTTTTGGAACCCATGTCCCTTGTCTAGCAAGTGCTATTTAGTTGATGGTGAAACCCTTTATCGTAAAATAGTTTCATAGTTCCTCATTAACTTAATCAGAGTGACAACACTTTATTCCTCCTGCCCCAACAACAAAGAAATTGGGGATCCCACAGCTGTGAAAGTAACTATTTTAGGCTGCCGTGGGCTATGCTAGGCGGGGTGGGTGTGCCTATGCAAACACGATCAGCCTATGAAATTCTTTTCCACTCTCACCATAATTCACCACCAGATGCCAGGGTAGAGCTCATCCTGACTCTGCTTACATATGGTCCCAGAGATTTAATTGGTTCTTGAATTGGGTAGCTTCTACCCTGATGGCTTTAGAATACTGGGGAGATAATGTTACCTCTTGGTAACATCAATTTTAATACACCTCTACCTCAATATAACGCTGTCCTCGGGAGCCATAAAGTCTTACCATGTTATAGGATAAACCACATTATATCGAATTGATTTGATCCACCGGAGCACACAGCCCCACCCCCTGGAACGCTGCTTTACTGCATTATATCCGAATTCATGTTATATCGGCTGGCATTATATTGGGGTAGAGGTGTATGAAATATCTGTAATTATTGGCAAATCATGCCAGATTGAAGAAGAGTATTTAAACAATTATGCTTGCCTAAAGCATGGAATAATTTAGATCCGCCTCAGGGCTTCTCTAAATTACGCTTAGCCCACAGCCACAAGAGAATGATCTAGCTTCTGGCAGATACTGGGGAGTAGACCCACCTCAGCTTCAATTCCTTCATCTCAAAAATGACGGTGGAGGTGACAGAGCTCTACATGAACCTTTTAATAAGGGGTTAGAGTTAAGGAACCTGATTGTTGTCATAAATAGATAGCTAAGGGTTAATGTTTCTTTTACCTGTAAAGGGTTCACAAAGGGAACCAAACACCTGACCAGAGGACCAATCAGGAAACCGGATTTTTCAAAGTCAAGGAGGGAATTTTTGGACTCTGAGTCTTTTGTTTGTCTGTCAGCTATGAGAAGCTTCTTTCTTCTTCTAATCTTCTGTGTCCAACTTGTAAGTACAGGTAGAAAAACAATATAGGCTTTTATGTTGTTTTGGGTGTATTTACATGTGTGTAACTTGCTGGAATGTTTCAAATTGGATATCTTTTTGAATCAGACTGTTTTTATCATCGTATTTTTCTTATAAGCATTAGCCCTGTATGTCATCTTGATACAGAGAATAATTTGATGTCTTTTTTCTTTCTTTTTATATAAGCTTTTTTTTAAAAACCTGTTTGAGTTTTTCTCTGGTTAAGGAGAAAGGAAAGACGGGGGGAAGGGAAACACTACGCTCTGTGTTTAACTCTCCTAGTGTCCCAGGGTGGGAAGAAACTACGGGGGAAGAGAGATAGAATCTTTTCTGTTTCCTTGTATTGGGTTGTGTCTTTGGAAATAGAAGAGACTGCTTCTTGGTATTGTGATGTAAAGAGATTGCATCAGTACTCCCAGGTTAGCCCATAGAGGAAAGTCTGGGTGGGAGAGAGAGAGGGAAGGGAAGTGGGTTATTTCCCTTTGTTGTAGGCTCAGGGTTTCTGAGTCTTGGGGTCCTCCAGGGAAGGTTTGGAGAGACCAGAGGGGCCAAACCCTGGAAATTTTGGATGGTGGCAGCGAGATCAGATCTAAGCTGGTTAATTGAGCTTAGAGGGTTCATGCTAAGCACCCAGCTTTTGGACGCTAAGGCCAGATTTGGGAAAGATGCTTATGATAATTGTATACTGCAGGGATTGGCAATCTTTGGCTCTGCAGCCCACCAGGGTAAGCCCCCTGGTGGGCCAGGCCGGTTTGTTTACCTGCCACATCAGCAGGTTCAGCCGATCGCGGCTCTCACTGGCTGTGGTTCACCACTCCAGGCCAATGGGAGCTGCAGGAAGCAGCGCGGGCTGAGGGATGTGTCGGCCGCAGCTTCCCGCAGCTCCCATTGGCCTGTAGCGGCGAACCGCAGCCAGTAGGAGTCACAATTGGCCAAACTCGTGGACATGGCAGGTAAACAAACCAGCCCGGCCTGCCAGGGGGCTTACCCTGGTGGGCAGCATACTGAAGGTTGCCGATCCCTGTTCTACTGCCTTGCACTTTACATGGTGATTTACATTCATGCAAAGTGGGAGTAAAGCATATCCATTCTGATCTTATAATGTTTTACTCTACTTGGTGCTTAGTTTGCACAGGTATAAATGACTACATGTAGTGCAGGTCTAGAATCTACTGAAGGTTTGAAGATTAAATAATAAGATTAAAATAAGCACAGCTGGAGCACAAAATCAGGACCACATTTCAATGTAAAGAGTTTATAAAATGTAAGAGAGAATGACAGAGAGAAACAGAATGACATGTGAAGGCTTCAAATAATATTAATATTCGTACATTGCCATGTTTGATTCAGTTATCCACTTGCTCATTATAGGATTTAAATGAAAGTAATGCTTTTCCCGGTAAGCCAGAGCCTATTTACTTTGGGCTTATCTCTCCTTTCATGCAAGTTTTACATTGGTGTAAGTCTTCTGACTTCAGTAGAACTATTCCTAATTTTTACCAGTGTTAGAGGAAAACCATTACCCAAAATATTGTTTTTGGTTGCTATTAGTGCATGCTGTCACAGGATTAAAGGAGAAATGTGTCTTCTCTTTATAAAATAATTTTCCTTCAAAGGTTAAAAAAAGGTATTACTTTAGTGTGTGTGTGTGTGTGTGTGTGCACATGTATTCACCCATCTTAATTTTTGAATTTCACTCTATATCATTTGTATCAATGTACATCACAATCATATTATAGGAGACCATTGCTGTCCCTTTGGAAGTATCTAGATATGATATGCAGAAGCTTACATGGAGTATAATGATTAAATGTTAAAGAAAACATTGCTCAGCACCTAGGATAAATAGAAGCCAAAACTGTTACCAAAAGGAAACATTTTTTAATAGTTAAACACAGAACTGCAATGGGTTATTTCCTTGCTCTGCCACACACTGCTTGTCTTACCT
Source organism: Chelonoidis abingdonii (assembly GCF_003597395.2). Classification (NCBI taxonomy): domain Eukaryota; kingdom Metazoa; phylum Chordata; order Testudines; family Testudinidae; genus Chelonoidis; species Chelonoidis abingdonii. The sequence continues at coordinate 280,857,317 of NC_133769.1, read as the reverse complement.
CAGATAAAATCTTATCTGACTTAATGGATCAATTTGCAGATACAGAATAATATTTACCTAGGGGAGATGCTGTAAAGCTTAATTCATTACTATTATAAAGTGCTTTGATGCTTGGGATCTGAAAGACCTTAGTGTTTCGTAGAAGGTGCTCGCCACACTCCAAAATTGGGCCCAGAAGCCCCAGTTTAGCAAAGTGCTTTAGAATATGGTATTTTAAATGTAAGCTACATCCGGTCAAAATTTTCCAAATTTCAATTAATGAAGATTTTTCACCAAACTTTTGAATTTCAAGGGGAAAAAATGATTAAACTTTGCAAAAAGTTTCACAGATAGTTCATCTCATTCCTTGGTTTGCTATAGAGCTGGTTTAATTTTTTTTTTCAAATTTCCAAATCACAATGAAAAATATTATATTTTGAATTTAATAAAAATGACTGAATTTTTCATAAAAATTGTCACAATTTTTCAATCAGTCCTACAATATATGTGAGATTCAAGTGTATCCACATTCAGCAAAGCATATAGGTACAAATTTAGAGCTAAGTGTGTCGTTTAAGCTTAGCATGTACTTAGGGGGACTGCTGAATTAGCACCTTAGTAGACTGTAAATAGAGCTGTGAAGAATAGCAGTTTGAGAAGTTACTGCTTGTGAAGTGTGCTGATTTTGTTAAGCATCACTCCTGCAAATTTTTTTCTTTGTTATTAATCTACACTATTGTTTTCTTTGTTTAATAAATGTTTCTTGTTATTGAAATCCAAATGGATGACCTTTCAATATACACCACTCAACAGTGGAAGAATATAGACAGATACAGAATTTTGCTGGGGGTCCCAGCTGCAACAGAATGTAAAAATGACAATAAAAGAGGAATCCTTGCAAAGGCCATTAGACTATCATAATTAAATACTAAAGAAAAAAAAACAGTATTTACACACAGACAAATTCAGAAAGGTTTCAGAATTCCCTTTATGATTCTACAGCGTTTTTAGAACTAGAAAACTCTTTAAATTAGCTTTCTGGGTGCCAAGATTTATTGGCAAGAAAATTAATAAAGATAAGACATGTGGCAGGCTCGTTCATACTACATCTTTGTGGCTTGGTGCTAAAAAACTCTCAGAGCAATACAGACTTTTATTATTTGTCTTGTCCAAGGGATAATTCAATTTCATACCTCCTCATACCTTCTCTTTATTCCCTGCCTCCTAAGCAAAGCTGGATCACACTGTTTGATTAGTCTAGCTAATGGTCAAGTGGCACTGAAGGCTAAAAGCAAAATCATATTTGCATTAGATTGCTACCAACCAGAGAGCCCGAAGTAATTCAATACCTTGTGTTTTGTATTTGGGAGATAAAAACCAATTAGTTTCTTTCTTTTTTTTCCCCTAAGCAACATTCACAATCTTCAGTCCTTTCCTGCATTAAAACATAATGGATTCTTTGTTACACTATATGAATTATATAATTTTTAAGGGACTGGCAACAATATGGGCTGAGTTAGATATATGTGGTATTATGCTATGTCCCCTTTTAAGCAAAAGAGCAAGAGGGCATTGGATATGTTTTGGAATTGTGGATATATATATACCTCAGAATGGTCTCTATTCTTTTCTGTTGTGATTATTCAAAGGAGAAGGAATGGTGGGCCACAGCTTGAGGATGGCAATCAGGTCAACACAATTTAGAAAAAAACATGGAGATTCGAATGCAGTGGTGCTGGAACTAAGGGTGCTGAGAGTGCTGCCACACCTCCTGGTTTCAAGTAGAAATAACAAATAAATATATGGTTTCCATGGTTTCCATCCTCAGCACACACATTAAAATTGTTTCAGCACACCTGTTCGTATCCCTTGATTATGCTTAGAAATATTGCCTTCTCCATATTCCATATAGCACAGTGATACAGATCCTTCTGGTCAGAGTTCAAATCATGACGGGACAAGGGTTTATGCAAGTCCTCTCTTCGTGGGTGTGGTGGGAGCAACCAACAAAATCTTCTGTCCACTAATGTTCCACAATGGTTTGTCTGGTGTCTATGTGCCTTCTTTTGTTGGGCAGGAGATCACACCTCTTGTGGTAAACTAGTACCACACACTTGGTAACGGTTCCTAATATGCATGTATCTAGCTAACATGCTTATCTGTTGTTGTTGGATGCAATGGTATATATGGGAGGTAAGTTGGAGCAAGTGAGGTGGTTAACTCCTTCCATTTTTTTTTGTAAAGTGTGTTCTTATAAATTAGTGTTTTCCATTTATCTCCTTGACTTTCAGAGTCTGGAACCATCTTCCAACTGTACTCCCTGAGCCCTGTCTGTGAAAAAGATAGAAATAAGTGGGGTAGTAATGAAAGAAATGGTTCACACCTGGGCTAAACCTAAAAGACTACAAATGTGAAAAGGAAACATCAGTGTCTCAGCAGACCTGTTAATAGCTGAGAGTATGCACACATTCCATGAAATATGGTGAGCATTCTATGAAATATGCAGGTACATAAAACACTTATTTTTTTTTCACCTAAGAATGCCAAGTTATTTTGTAACTGGGGAAGGAAAAATTGCAGTCTTGAACTGGAAATAGAATTACACATGCCATAAATAAGTTCTCACAGAATTCCAAATATATTTAATTTTCAATCCTTTTGGTTATATGCCACATGCCTCTTGATTACAATCAGAATGCATCCAGCATGGACTTATAGAGCGTTCATGATTTTTAACCTTGATTGGTACCTATCAGCTTGCAGATTGAACACTCTTAGAATACAATGTAAGCAGTGTTGAAAGACCTACTTTTGACTCAATTTCACTCACAGCCAAGTGTAAAAATTTTGTCTTACTGGAGAGAGCACATTTAAAAAACATTAAAATTTGTGATAGAAAAAAAGAAGCTAATATCCCTGAATAATTGTTCATTACTGAATAGCCTGGCTAACAATTTCTGTCATTCGTACACCATATCTTTACAATACTGCAAGTAAATATTTGAAAATAGAAATCAAGCATGTTTTCTGTGCCAGCTCCATGCAAGCTGATGTAATATAAAATACCACAGACTATTATGTTTATATTATTCAAGCTCATCACAACATTCTGTCTGAACATTTTCTAAGGGTAATGCTTCTGTGCATTGTTTCCCAATTACAGTATAATGAATGAAACATATGCTTGCTGTCTTAGCTGTCACATTTCTGTATTAGAAAGAAAATGGTTACTTCAGAATAATCAGAACACAATCTTACTTTAATTGTTAACCATTCATTAGGGATAAATAGGGATATAGAGACATCTACCACCAGGTCATCCATTTGAATCTAGTTTACGTGTGTAGTATGTAAAAGTTATTGCTCTCTGATCACTCTGAAGTATCCTCTGTGAAATGGTCTGGGATTCCTAGCATAGTTCCTAGTGGGCAAACATTCACTACACTATGACCACCCTTATGTATCTCAATAATAGATGTCTTTCTTGGCCAGAAAGCTTTGGACAGTTAACTAATATGTAAGTGGGATAGGAAGGTGGGAAGTAGAGGCTTGGGATAATGACAATAAAAGAAAATAACATAACTAAGTTACTTACATTTAACATGTTCCGTAGATGTTGTGTGTCCATTACAGTTTCTCTGTGTTGTCTATTTAGATTTTAAGTTCCGTTGAGCAGGGGCTTTGTTATGTGTTTGTAGAGCACCCAACCAAATGGTGCTCCAATAATGATACAGGGAACTCTAGGAGAATAAGTATTAAATAATAAGAGGAATTATTGTGATCTACAAATAGAGATTCTTTTCAAAAGACAGTAAGTCTAACAAACAACCATTCAAATTTCTACCTGCTGGGCTAGTTTTGGATTCAATTTAAGGATTTCAAAAAAAAATTCAGTGTCAGAAATCAAATCGTTAAAGCTGAGTGTCTAGCAGCAATGTTTTAAGATTATCATGTCAAGGAGGATTTCAGGTTTAAAAAGCAAGATGAAGCAATTCTAGTAGAAACCAGAGTATTCATTTCCAAATAGAGTTGATAATACTGGTTTATATAAAATTAACATTCACCAGAGCATGGAGCCAAAACTTCTAATCATTCTTTTATGATGTTTGATAAAATTCAGATATCTTTTCAAAAAAACTGTTCTTCCTTTCTTCTTTGGGGACTAAAAGTAGAAGTGCCACAGGCTGAAAAATTCATGAGAATTACCTAGCTTAGAAGTTCAATATTACCTAATGAGGCTTAGTTTCATATCCAAATTTGGGGATATGTACGGAAATCAATTTCCCAATCTTTTGCATTTCTCCATTCACTGTTTGCAAGTGAAGCAACTGGAAACTGCCAGGTGAGGGGATAGAGATCACTGATAAAAAACAAAGTGGCATCATTTTATCAGGCTCTGATTCAGCAATTTGACAAAAAAAAAATCTGTTACAAAATAAATGAGCCAATCTCTGTACAATGTATGTTTATGGGGCCTTCAATAGAACTGACGTGATCTCTGCACAGGAAGCATCATGAAACTATGGAAAGTTATGTGAAGCCCCTTCATGTTGACATTGTCCAGCCAACGGTACAAAGATATAGGACAGGATTTTTCCTAAAGATAGAAGGTGGTTGGCTCTTATATTATTACTGAAAAATATATCCTGAACCCAATTCAGGAAACACATCAGGAAAAGCACAAAAAGATACAGAGAACTGCCAACTGTCAGATTCTTTCCTTCAAAAGAGTTTAATTTTGTCTATATATATCAGTGGATTCTTGTTATGTGAATCAATAACTTTGTGAATTAACCCATGTAATTCTTTGTGTTCTTCTTAGAGGTTAGTACTTACAGTGCCAGAGTGGAATAGTTTAATGTGTGTACCATATGCAGGTCAAGAAGCCAGTTGGCTTAAAATGGATGAATAAGAAAGCATGAGTGAATTAGTACATTAATGCACATGCCTAATCAATAACACTTATTTATTCTTCTAATTTCCATTGTAGAATAAAAAATGTTAATTTGGAATTATTGAATCATTTAAAAGGAAACACAAGGAGATAATTAGGTGATTGAAAAGCTTCTCTTTCGGAATGATATTATAAATAACATTAAGTGCATGATATAATTTTGCTCATTAAAAGATGATGTAATTATAAACTTTGGGTCCAATCCTGAATAACACATTTGGCTAGGAGTTCTGCAGACTCAATGGTCTCCATGGCCACTGAGATATCTTTATATCCTGAGAGGCAATGTACTCACTTGAAGCAGTTGCACACAGATTAAATAGCAGACTTGTTCCTCCTTTTTCCAGGTTCCTTCCACCTGAGAATCAGGAGCTTAATCCCTTCTCACATAAGTAGTCCTCACTCATTTGAGTGATCCCTCAGCGGCACTACTCATGTAAGCTGTGACGATGAGGTTGTGGTGGGACCCAACTGAGAGTGCCAATTCAGGACCAATTGCTTAAACAGGGCAGTTACAGCCCTAGGCTGGAGTTTTTCCGCCTCTAAGGCAAACCAAGCCAGCCAGACAAAATAACTTCGGTTTCACCCCACTGGCCAACCACGAGTCACACCACCAATTTCCTTAGACACTCCTGTCTCCCAGTAACATCACCAGTGCCACCCATCCTGGGGATGAATGGTTATGAAAACCAACACCCCAGTAAAAGAAAAGGTTCTCTCAATCCCAAAGGACCAAGTCCCAGACCCAGGTCAATATATACATCAGAGCTTACCCACAAATCACGCTATTGCCAATCCTTTAGAATCTAAAATCTAAAGGTTTATTCATAAAAGGTAAAAGATAGAGATGAGAGCTAGAATTGGTTAAATGGAATCAATTACATACAGTAATGGCAAAGTTCTTGGTTCAGGCTTGTAGCAGTGATGAAGTAAACTGCAGGTTTAAATCCAGTCTCTGGAGAACATCCCCCGCTGGGATGGGTCATCAGTCCTTTGTGCAGAGCTTCAGCTTGTAGCAAAGTCCCTCCAGAGGTAAGAAGCAGGATTGAAGACAAAATGGAGATGAGGCCTTTGCCTTATATAGACTTTTCCAGGTGTAAGAACACTCCTTTGTTCCTACTGTGGAAAGTTACAGCAAAATGGAGTTTGCAGTCACATGGGCCAGTTTCTGCATACCTTGCTGAGTCACAAGGCGTATTCGCCTCCTCTCGATGGGTCAATTGTGTAGGTGATGGTCCTTAATGGGCCATCAAGCAGGCTAAGCTGAGCTGACACCAACTAGTCTGGGGTGTCACCCAGAACTGCAGCACAAATTTGAAATACAGACAGCATACAGCCAATATTCATAACTTCAACTACAAAAATGATACAGACATACAGACAGCATAATCATAACCAGTAACCCATAACCTGGTCTTAGACACCTTATATGACCCCCTTTACATAAGATTTGGTGCTACTACAGGACCTTGGTTGCAACCCATGTTCTATATGGTCCCAGTTTATATCAATAACGTCACAAAGTAGTCCTCACTCATTTGAGTGATCCCTCAGTGACACTACTCATGTAAGCAAAGACTATGCCTGTGAGTAAGGGTTTCCAGTATCAGGAGTAAGACTTTATGGTCGACATCAGTTGAGGAACAGGACATGTGAGAATCAGATTCTTCAACCAGGAAACAATGTAGGGGCAGATCCTCAGCTGGTGGCAATTAAGTGATGTATCCTTAAGGTCTCTGTCAGAGTGAAAGCTCTTAAACAAGCTACATATTCAATGCTGGGGATGAACACGTTATTGTGAAGTGAGACCAGGTTCCATGTATATACAAATGACCTGGAACCAAATCTGGCCCTTTCCTTTTCTTTTTATTGAAATTGTGGAGGAGAGTTACTGCAGACCCCTAGAACAGTAATTCCTGCTGCTCTGCAGCCCAGTTGAGAGGGAGGGTGATGATGGAGGAGTTCAGCAAAGCATATGATGGCATGATATTTTCTCTTTAATAAATTAGTTAGTAAAAGTATATTAAACTTCAGTCCCTTCTAAAAAAGCTAAAAGATTTTCAATATCTATATATTCTGCATTTCATAACTGCAATATCCTTATGTTTATTACTGAGTATTGACTTGTGGCCATATGGTCTCTCTAAACATTAACTTTCTTTTGAATAACTCATTAATACAATAAGCAATTAAGGGCCTATAATATAATTTTATGATTATTTTTAAATTAAATTATTAATGAGCCATATATATACATACAGAGAGACTGAGAGAGCACACAGGTGTTCAACAATAAAGAGTACATTTGTTTAATGAAAAAAAGAAATACTCACCACACACATAAACAACTTTGAGCAAGGTTCTGCTCTCATGTACACTGACTTTATGTTAGTGTAGTTTATTTGGGCCTGATTCTACAATGAATTCCTCCTTGCAGAATAATTTTTACACTGGTTCATGTGAGTGTAAAAGGGTATTCAATCTCTCTGCAGCTTTCAAGAGAGTTGACTATAAGGTTCTTCTGATCTTCTACTTGATATAGCTGGAGTAAATGGAGAAGTACTACAATTACTCCTCTGTAATAGGTTCTAGAAAGGAGTGGTAGGCAACTTTTACTTCTCCCCAAAAGTTTTAATCTGCAGAGTTCCTCTAATATGTATGTCATCTCATCAGTATTTATATGAGACTACTTGGACTGGTGGTGAGATACAGCAAACATTGCGGACAACAAAATGATGACACCCATCTGTATTTCTCATATCTTAAAGTAATTACCAATGACATGACAATATCTAGAAGAGATCAGCATCTGGAAGCATAAGAACCAGAGGAAATTCAGTCTGCTTCTGTTACCAGTGCAAGAGCTCAGTCTTGATTTTTAAAGCTATGAACACTCAGCCCAGCCATATGAACAACTACATCTCCATCCACAACCCAACAAGATTCTGGAATGCTAAGAGACAAAGTAGTTCAGAATCCAGAATGAAATACACATGAGCCAGAGATAAGCATTTTCTATAAATGGAGTTGTTCTTGGAACAATCTTCCAGAGGAGATTAGAATAATACAAAGTCTGACTATGTTTAGGGTACACCACAAAACTTTCCTTTTTGAAGAAGCATTCCTACCAGAATACCCCCCTCCACCTTCCCCCGCAATGGAAGTAACATTATCAGTTAGTATATGTTAAGGTTGAAATGCATCTTCCATTAACAACATTTCTGACTTGTTCTTACCTTTGCCAAATTTTACATCCTTCAACACAACCCAAACTTTCGTAACGTTTCAGTAAAATCCACAGTCATATATTTTTACTTCTGCACATTCAAAAATAAATCCATTTTTTCCATATATTCCAATCAGATATTTAGGCATGTGAAACTCAAAAGATTTTATTCAAACTAGGCTTGTTCTGCAGATCAGCATGTAAGACTGATTGGTTTCAAAGGGGTGTTCTAAAGGTCATTTCAATTACTGAGAGAGGCAAGGAAACAAACTTGAAAATAAGAAAGTGATAAAATGGGAAGATTGAATAGAAGATGAATCAACATTTTTGCACCATGCACTATGTAAAGACATAAACTAGAAATTAAAATATAGTGAGCAAATGTGTGAAAGTGGAAATAAATACATTATATAGAATAACTGACAATAAATGGCAGGAACTGCAACATGTATTCTATAGAGATAAACACAAAAAATAACCAATAATTGTATAAGATGACTCTAACCTAAAATAAAACATTTAACTTGTGTAGTGCCAATGACTGAATATGTTGTCTTGTGTTCTGCATGTAAAATGAGGACTCGATTTTCAAAAGATTTCTAGCGTAATTATAAAGCTAGAAGCAGATTGCTGATATTAGTCCTCTCTAATGGGACTCCTTGCTACTGAAATTGCAGAGAGTTTCTGTTAAAAAGTTAATTGAAAACACAGCTGGATATCATTCCCAGTTTAAGCAGAGAATCTCAGTGCATAAAAATATGTTCAAATATTCAAACTGTGTCACAAATCACTAAAGGAAGCACATGTGGATTATGGCTTCACCCTGTTGTTCATAGGTATTGTGGCACACATGGCCTAGAATAATCATACACTATGCCTTCCTATGCCACTGAAACATTTATAGCCATGATCTGTTCACTTTTGAAATACACAATAGTGAGACCCTTCAGTAATTACTCTTATTTGGAGAAACAATTTTTGTAATTTCTAACTTCTGAATATTCAACATTATAAACATAAATATTCACATACATTTTACACTAAATTTTCCTGTATTCAAGAATAAAAATAAGAGGAAAAAGAGAGAGGAAAAGAGCAATGGGATATATTTTCTGAAAGAGATCCAATCTCACTTTTTGAAGTATAAAAATCAGACCACATTTGCCCCTATAAAACAAATTGTACAAGCCTGAGAATTTGTGCCTCTAACTACATGATTTTCAAAACTGCACTTGAAAAGCATGCTTGCTTGAAGAGATGAAATTCAAAAAGAAATACTGATGATCTTTTGGTAAAATCTTGATGGAAAAGTCTAACTCTGATTTTTTTTTTTAAATTTCAACTTCAGAAACCTGTAGAGAATAAGCATATATTTTTTTTAAATTCTAGCAGAAAAGATAGCTGGTACAATTGAAATATCTTAAGCAAGACTAATGCCCTTCTCTACATGAAGTATTTGTATAGTGCCAAACAATGTAGGACATATCATTCAGGTAGTCTGGTGCAAAGATCAAAGATCATTGTTTTCTATATTCACATGCTCATTAATGAGTTTAACACGTTTAATGCTTCTAACTCAGTATTAATAATGGAAAATTATTGTTCCAGGTGAATGATTCTAATAGCTAACCTGCACCACTAGCAAATATGTAATGCTCTTCAACTTCCGTTGGCCTTACTAAGCCTCCGGAGGATTGGTAGCTTGTCCTTGCACAATGTCTGATCATTTTCACCACTAGGTGCTTCTGCTGTCTTTGTGGGACTGGTCTGCTTCTTATCAGCTGTAGTTATGTCACTAAGGAACGAGGAAAGGGATTAAATTAATGGTATCTCAAATGTCACTGGCACCCAACTCATTTTTAAAAACTTATGCCCAACAGAAAAATATAGAGAAAGAAAGTGAATATAATTTGAAAGTAATGATGTCTTTGTAAGAATAACTATTGCTAGTAAGCAAATAAAGAACTACTTTGAACATTAGAATACATACCATGTTTTCTTTGATGACCAAGGTTCACAGAAACATTTATCTAAGTCAATGTAGGGAGTATTGGAAGGAAGAGAAAGATAGGTGAAGATGTTATGTTTCATCATGGCAGACAAAGAGAGTAAGATTTTTTAAAAACACACAAATACACTTGCTATAAGGTCGCAATGTAAGACTCCATCATTTCTGAAAATCCAGAACAACCAAAAACTGAAAAAAGAAAAACAAAGAAACAACAACAACAACAAAACAAACACACGAAGCCTCAGAGACACAACCTACCCCACCTTGTTTTAAACTATCTCCAAACTGACTCTGCTCACATGCTTTGCTACAGAGTCCTGTAACGTGCAAAGAGGGTCCAGAACCTCCCGCCTAGCTATTAAAATAAAGGCCTGCAATTCTAATAGTCCTCAACACATCACACTTCTACCCAGTAACTTCCTTAATTAATAAATAACAATAAACACAAAATTACAAGGTTAACCTTAAGGGAGGTCTTGCTGCAGCCAGGGAAGAAAAGTAACACCTGGACTTTGTCTTGTTCCTTACGTATATTGTTTGGAGCATGCCCAGCAAGACCACTCTCTCTCTCACAGCCATCATCTTTCAGCATCACTTCCTCTTTCTGGAGCAACATTCTGTAATCATACTGAGCTATGATGTCGTAACAATTGATCAATATGCCTTTTCATTCTCTTCCCTTTTACCTCTACCAAATATGTCACCCTATATTTGCTTTGCTATCATTTCCCCCACACACACTTCATCCTTCCCTATGTAATTTCATATCAACATTGTTTGCCCGAGGCAGGAAAACCTGTGAGGTTAATGGTTTCTATCTTTTGTCAAGTGCTCTCAGTCTAAGTAAACCAACACTAGTATATAACTGATGTCTTAAAACAGAACTTCACTGGAGTCTCCTGAGTTCTGGATTGTTACGTAGACTAAGCTCTGCGATTTTCTTTCAATTCCCCTACTCTGTCACTACACTCCAATCCAATTTAAGTTTATATAGCCAGTTTCTGCCCATTAATGATAGGGCCATTTCCTTCAATTACAATTAGCTCTAATGACAAACAGATGCCTTTAAAAGTTACACTGATAGGGAGATTGCTTAATACCCCAGTCTCTCCTTTAGTATAATTCTGTAAGGGCACATGAGTTTCTCTTCATCTTATCTCAGGAAATACATATTTGTATAGCCCTTCAGAAATCATGGATATTGTCATGCTCATATTTATTTCATTTTCAATTTAATCATGTACATTTATCGGAATAAAGGGAAACAAGAATTATCTTTTATCCAATACACTTAACAGCAAAGAGAACCAAAGACAGGGTAGGCCCTGCTGCTCAGTGGAGAGGAAGAAACCGAGTAACAGAAAATGATGGAATGGCAGAGATGCTTAATACTTCTTTGTTTCAGCTCTCATCGAGAAGTTCTGAACGATATGCTGCTACATAGTGAATGCCAATGGGACGGAGTAGTTTGGAAGATAATAATAAAAAACAAGAACTAAGTTTAAAAATCTGCTTAGAAAAAGTTAGAGGCGCTGCAATCTCCCAGGCCTGATGAAATGCATCCTAGAAGGTACTAGAGAACTAACATGCAGGACCGTATCTGAGCTCTTAGCTATTATCTCTGGAAAATCCATGGGAAGCAGGAGAGATTCCTGGAGACTATAGGCTCATCCTACAAAAGGGAAATAAAACACAAACCCAGGAAAGTTACAGACCAGTATAGTTTAACTTTCGGTCTTCCCACTCTAGAAGGAACCTATGAGTTTCACACATACCAGAATGGGAGACAGGGCAGCTCATGGCACCAGCACGTCCATGTGCACAGGTGTGGCAAACTAAGGGGCACTTCTGCCGGTGCCGTGAGGGTGGGAGACCATCTTGCCTGTCAGCAGCATTGCCTGGGAGGTCGCTGCTCCGGAAG
>NC_133769.1:280783035-280845126 GCF_003597395.2 Chelonoidis abingdonii | reverse complement strand
ATGAAAGATTCTACACATCCTAGGCAGATTGTTCCCATTTTTACCACTTCTACTTTTTCCTATGTCCAACTAAACTCCCTTGCTGCAATTTAAAGCCATTGTTTCTCTTGTTCTATCCTTAGAGGCTAAGATGAAAAATTTTCTCCTACCTACTTAGACACCCTTTAGATACCTGAAAACATGCTTCATGTCCCCTTCAGTCTTCCTTTTTTTTCAAAACTAACAAAGCCAATCTTTCAGCCTTCCTTCATAGGTCAGTTTCATATGAACCTTCAATCACAGACAGCTGCAGGAGCACAGCAGCCACGCAAACGGAGCTGCTAACACGGGGAGTTTCAGAGAGAGTTCTGTTGAGAAGAGCAGTTTTTGTAGTTTTAATTGTATGATTGATTTGTGGGTTCTGTGTGGAGTGGCTGCTAGGGGCCGTGTGTGTGGAGAGTGCTGAGGCCTGATTAGGGGCGGGGCCTTACTGATTAGGGTCCATAAAAGTAGCCAGGCTGTCAGGCAGCGGCCACAGCAGCAGCAACAGAGCTGCTAACAGGAGAGTTTCGAGGGATTCAGGGGGGCTGCAGAGGAGGCTAAGACAGAGAACCAACAGCCCACAATAGCTGTATGGCGGCGTGGTCTCCAGTGGTGCCTGTTGGTGCCACGTGCTGTGTTGTGTGCTGATGCCAGGCAACAACATGAGAAGGCTATGACTGATTAACAGAGTAGCAGTGAAACAATGAGGATGATGATGTGGAAGCTGCGGCATGGTAATTGATCCTGGGGGAGGGTGCTGTGAAAGGGTTACATCTGCATGGAATGTGACCGCTTCGATAGAGCCTGATGAACAGAAGATCCGAGGATTTTGGTAATTGTGCAGGTGAACCTTTCGTTTGGAGCACCCAGTTCCTCGCACAGGGGGTCGCCGAGAAGCGCAACAAGCAGTGACCAACGCGCTAGGCGGTCTGAGGGATAAGCCTCTCAGATGTCTCAGTGGAAGCAGAAACCAACCAAGTTCGAGTTAGACGGACCGCCCGGTCGGAGTGAGAGGAGACGTGGAGCTCGTGTGTGAGGCATGGTGATAGGTGAACAAGCCAGACGCGAACCTTAGGGCAAGGCCTCTGCAGCCACCGGTCGGACAGGGAGGACACATAGGAACTCCTACGAGCCCAGAGGTTTGCCAGAGTGACACGAGGAGACTTGCGTCAGTAGCGATGAAGGGATATGGCCGAGGAACCAGAGCAGCGTGAGCCGCCAGCTCCTGTGACACTGAAGTGAGTCGAGGGCGGACAGAAGAGAGCAAAGTCGTCCATACCCTGCGCCAATAGGAGCGAGGAAGGTCAATGGAGGCAACACCATAATCACATTTCTGGAGATATTTAAGAGTAGGTTAGATAAATGTCTATCAGGGATGGTCTAGACAGTATTTGGTCTTGCCATGAGGGCAGCGGACTGGACTCGATGACCTCTCGAGGTCCCTTCCAGTCCTAGAGTCTATGAATCTATGAATTTATATCAACATAATCTGGGGAATGCATGTCTGTTCATTCTCTAAATTCTATAGTTCATGTCACACAACCTTTCATCCAGGGAAAATTCTGCTTCTGAGCCCAACACAACTAGTTTGGTGTCTCCTACTTGAAGACACTGATGGCTTCCTCTCGCTATATCTTTCAGTATGCTGTAGTGCGCTGTGGCAAGCCCAGGCAGCATATTCCCTCTTATTGCACTTTTCGCACTGCACCTTCTTAAAACCCCCCTTCTCCTGCCGATATGATGAGGGGTGCTGGAACAATTTTATAGTGGGGGGTGCTGATGATGGAAACCATATATTTAGTGTTTATTATTACTACTTTAAGTCCCCTGACAGCAGCAGCCCTAGTTTCAATGTCACTGAGTGTGATGCTTTTAAACAGTGGAAACATCACTTCCTCCAATGTCTTTGGATTTTTTGACGATTGTTAACGTATGTTATTATCATCTTCACCCCTTGCTGACAAATCTTTTTCAGATTTGGCATGCTGGGGCCTGTTTCATTTCAAATTTTGGCACATTTTTCTTTGTGTATTAAGAGTAATGTCCACAGCTCCGTCTAGTGACAGTTCTTTATTTTACACAATATTTATCACACTCTCTTTTAATTCATAATTTAAGCCAAACACAAATTAATACAAGAGCCTCTTCCAGAAAGTTAGCAAAACTATGAGTAATAGTTTTTTAGACTTGTCAAAAATTCTGAGATACTTTTTTCCTTGTATTTGATTTCATAGATGAAGCATATTATTCTGTTTAAAAAAAATAAAAATAAAAATAAAAAACTCTCCAGTAGGTACATCATGTTTCTTTAGAATCTTTATTATGACCTTACATTCCAGCTTACCACATTCTTGTGGAAAACATAAATTTTAAAACATGATAAATGTGGTTTTACACACAAATGTTAGGAAAACATCCCTCTGATTCTCATTATGTTCCATAGCATTTTGCATAAAAATACTGCCCAAGCCCCTGAGTATATGTTGCCATTTTTTCCTCTTTTTTGTTATATTGGAAATATCCATATTATCATCTGCAGCCATTTTATCTGTACTCTCTTTAGTAAAAATATATAATTATTTATTTATTTTACATTTTATAATAATTTTATAACTATTTAAATTATTTATTTCATAATCCCACTTTTGTCAACTATTTTTTCTGTTATGTTTCATGGAATAGAAATAGAGAAGGGAAATAAAACATGACATCTCTTGCATCATAACACGATTTCATTTCTGAGAATTCAGAACAATAACATAAGATCTGAAAAATAGAGCAAGAGGAAAAATCAGGCTGCTCCCTAAAACAGAAAGGGACATGTTGTTTAAGATGTTTGCAAACTCATTCTGCTTACACTTTGCCTCATGGACTCTTAGCCTGCCTATAACTCCCAAATCCCCACTTCCACCCCTCTTTTAAAGTAATAGCCTGCAATTCCCACACAGTTCTCAGTACATCACAGTGGAGAACACAGAATTATGAGCCAATACTCAGAACTGTTGCTAGTAGTCTCTATTTCTCCTCACTGTTATTCTTAGTTGTTGTTTTTTTTGTCACATGAACCAACATTTACTTTTTCAGATAGTGTTTCAACACTGACATCCCCAGGTATCTGTTGAGTGACAACTGTGCTAGCTGGTGGAAAGATCAGATTAGTTTATCCAAACTTTATTGATTGAACTGTGTATAAAATAGATTTTAGTAGCACTTGATACGGAATTGGAAGCACTTATAATGAAGTTCCATGTGGAACAATTAGGAAATGTTAGCTGTAGTCTCAAAATTAAAACAATACATGGTCTTTGCGAACAGCAATGATGCAATACATTCACACAGGCTCTGATTCAGTAGACTACTTATGAATGTGCTTCACATTAAGCAGCTCCATTGGCTTAGAGTTAAGCATGTGCTGAAGTGCTTTGTTGGATCAGAGCACCCTTTAAAAGTTCCACCAATTAGAAAGATGCTACCCATTCTAAGGCAATTTCCCACTTGAAATGTAGGGAAAAGCTCTGAAAATGGAGAAATTTTAAGTGTATCTACAATCAGTTATATGTATAGTAAATGGTTGTATTTTAATTAAAATGGATAGAATAGAGAGTACTTGCACCAAACTGAGAAATCACAAGTGATGGAACTATTTTCTACAGTAAATGACTGACCCGCTCAATCTACTCAGTCTTGGTCTAAAACACTTCTGAATGTAGAAAATTATAATTCTGCTTTGCTGACAACAGAATCAGTAAGAGTCATGTTAGAATGAAAGAAACAGATCCCAGTAACAAAAAGCCAGCCAACACACCTACCTAGACCAGGGGTTCCCAAACTTGGTTCATGGCTTGTTCAGTATAAGCCCCTGGAAGGCCATGAGATGCTTTGTTTACCTGAGCTTCTGCAGGTATGGCTGCTCGCAGCTCCCAGTGGCTGC
The DNA here is from genome assembly GCF_003597395.2 of Chelonoidis abingdonii. Classification (NCBI taxonomy): domain Eukaryota; kingdom Metazoa; phylum Chordata; order Testudines; family Testudinidae; genus Chelonoidis; species Chelonoidis abingdonii. The sequence continues at coordinate 280,841,174 of NC_133769.1, read as the reverse complement.
GGTGAACTGTGGGAAGCAGTGTGGGCTGAGCCACCACTTCCCGCAGCTTTCATTGGCGGGGAGTGGTGAACCACAGCCACTGGGAGCTGCAGGTGGCCATACCTGCAGATGCTCATCTCACGGCCTTCCAGGGGCTTATCCTAAACAAGCCACGAACCAAGTTTGGGAACCCCTGACCTAGACTAAGGCCAAGTCTACACTATAGCACTACACCGTTGCAGCAGCACCAGTGAAGCTCCGCTGATTAGCACGTCTTGTGAAGACAGGCTAGTCGATGGGAGAGCACTTTCCCATCAGCATAATTACTCCACCACAGCGACATAACACTGGTGTGGACAGTACAAAACTTGTAGGGCGGGGGGTTTCACATTTGTGAGCGATGTAAATTATATCAATTTAGGCTGTAGTATAGACCTGCTCTGTGTATGGGCCATTCACACACATAGAAACATGGAGGCCTTCAGCAGGGGCCATCTCAACTCAGATTCCTGTCCTTTATGACTGGTGAAGAATAGTTCCCAAGATAAATAAAATCACCAAGGACTCCTTCAGAGGTCACTCCTGAAAAACTCCTTACTATTCTCCTTAATGTCTCACTCTCCTCCTCAGCTTCCATCCCATCTCTTTTATTTCTTTAATCTCTAAGCTCATTGAACTGACTGTCTACAATTGCTTTCAGGAATTTAATTCCATCGTAGACCCTCTTCAGTCTGGCTTTTGTGCCTTTCATTCCACTGAAATCATTCTCACCAAAGTGTCTGATGACCTCTTCCTAGCCAAACCTCAGAACCCTCTTCATCTACCCTCCAACTTTCTGTGGGGTTCCACAAGGCTCTGTTCTTCACCCCCTTTCTCTTTTCCCTCTACACCTTATCTCTAAGTAATCTCATCCACAAACACACATTCAGTTACCACTTTTATGCAGATTATTCACAGATCTTCCTCTATGCCAGACCTCTCTCCCTCTATCCCAGCTAAAATCTTCAACTGTATCATTATGACTGTCTAGCCACCAGCTCAATCTGGCTAAAACAGAGCTCTTACTCCTCTTCGCCCATGACCCCTCTGCAGCATCTTTTTTCTTGATAACAGTGGACAACAACAACACCATATTGCCTGTCACTCTTGCTCATAACCTGGGCAGTATCTTTGTTTAGACACGCGTAGAACCTCGCATCCAAGATATATCTAAATTTTGAAGAATATCTCTGCATAACATCTCTAAAATCCGGCTTTACCAATTCATAACAGCTGAAACTCCCATGCAGGCTCTCATCATCTTGCCCATTTAGTTCTCTTTGGCCTTGACAGATGCAATGCTGCAGTCAAGGCTGATTCCCCACTCTGGCACTTAGAGTGCAAAAGGTGGGGGCCCGCAAGGGTTCTAAAAGAATAACACTGGCCACTCCAGGCTGGTATTAAGTTCCCAAGGTCACAGCTTTTCTCTAACCATGGACGGATAGATGCTGCCACGAGCCAAGTGGAAACCCCTCCCTCCATCTTTTGAGAACCAAGGAAGGAGCACTTGGGAACTCTTTCCTGTGGGGTATCCTCAAGCCCTTTCACCCCACACTCCAGGGAATAACTGAGAAGAAAACAAAGGAAATCTGTTTCCACCAGCTAATTAAACATCATATGAACAAACCTCTTAGGACACAAAAATCTATTCCTGTTCTTAAAAAAGGTAAATTTTATTAAAAACAAAATGAAAGAAAATATATCTGGAACTTAGGTTGTTGCTAGATTTAAAAAAAGAGCAAATATAATAATTAAGCATCAAAAATGATTTTCTTGAGGTCCAGCTTAAAGTTACAAGCAAAACAAAAGCACCTGGGATTAGCAGAGAGGAGTCCGCCAGCCTTACAGGAATAAAAGAAATAAACCTAATCATGTCTTCCCAGACATTCTCTGATCTACTTACATATCTGGGGTTCCAGATAAGTAGATTCGAGGTATTATTGGATGATTTTTCATATCTGTTTTTTTAAGCTTCTTACAACATTGCTGCTCTGTGTCTCTGCATGCAGTCAGACTTGTTAACCCTTTACAGGTAAAGCAAGTAGAGAACAGCTACCAAGAGGAATTGTATAGCTAACTGACTGGCTGAGTGTCGATAAAAGGAAGCTACCTCCCTTCATTTACCACAGCTGCCCAGCTCATATCTGTTCGGAATGCTTCTGTAAAGATAATTTTTCTAGCCAATTATTTTGATCATGTAACCCCATTGCCTCTATCATATCACATGTAAACTCTTTGTCTTCATCTCCAGGTCCCTTCCTGTCCAGTCTCCTCTCTATTTGTCTCATATAGTATCTGAAGGTCAATTTGATTAGTCAATACACAAGTCTATCACCCCCTTGTTAAATTTTCAAAGCAGGATCTTTGTGCTTTCTCCCATGTTACCTCAAACACTTGGGAGGAGCCTCCCAGTAAACATCTAGAAAGCTATAACATTTTCTACCTTGAAACTCTCCTTTTGTTGTGCTGCCTACAAAAAACTTGAAAGTGGTTAGACCACTGGTGTGCTGAGTCAAATCCCTTTCATACTGACAAATATTGTCTCATTGTTTCCTTGTGCTTCTTAATATATGTCTGTACCCTTCTGTTGCTGATGGTCTTATATTTAGATTATAAAACTGTATTGGGCAGGAATTTTCTTTTTATTCTGTGTTTGTACAGTACCTAGCATAATGGGGTCCTGGTCCACGACTGGAGAGCTTGAGTGATACAATAATACACATAATAATGATGCAGTAGTCTGGTCCATCGTGGGGAAAACATATAAACAGAATGAACTCATTACACTTCAGTTCATGACTTTTCAAATTATCTCCTCCTCCTCCTTCTCTCGCCCCATATTTATAACACACTAATATATCTCATCATCATGTACTATAAATATTGTTATATACATCTACAATACAGGATGCTGAGGTCAGTGGTTTTGTTGTTGTTGTTGTTTTATTTCCTCCCACATGAATGGCAGATGAAGAACCTGAAAAAATTAAATTTGTTTCTTTTTAAACTGACTAGATTGCATGTTGACAGTATGCCCATAAATCTGCTTTTTCCAGCCCTTAATGTGTTAGCACAAATATTTAATTATATTTTAACATAATTTTTGTGACAATTATTCTTAAATTTCAGAAATCTTTTTTAAGGGTCTTAAACAGAATATACTAACCTCTGAATATAACTTCTAGAATGCTAACACCCATTTTTGGTTTAACAACAAAAATATGCTTCCTTGAGGAAGCAATGACCTCCATTGAGGTTTACCCTGGAACAAGAAAGTCAAACTCACTAATAATTCAGAAATAAAAGGGATCTAAATATTCTTTTCATGATTATTTCAAATCTCAGTAATATAAGATTTTTAACCATTTCCTGTCTGTGGCTAATTGGGTGTGCAAAATAGCTGCTTTATTGCCCGACTAAATACTGCTTGGTACCTCAGACTCCTCTATGTTCTATCCACCAGCCATGCACACACACACACACTACTTGAATAGTAAGCAATATAGTGAAAACTATCTAATAGTTAAAGAACAAGTCCTATTTTTTTCTGCTTGCAACACTACACAACATTGAAATCTTTGCTAACTTTTTGTAAATAGTTATATTTCATGAACCCAGAAAAAATTAATGAAACTTGCAGTGAGGTTTGACTCAACTCAGAGAAAGAAACCTCAAAATTTGAATGAGAATACTTAATGAGATATAAGATACTTAACTCATCCAATGGATCCCTAACCTCACATTACAAAGGTCCTGGTCCAGCAACTCCTATTCAGCCAATGGGAGGTTTGCCAGAGTCAGAGCTCTGGGATCAGTCCCATGACAGGTACAATTATATGTTTTTTGGACACATTGTAAAAGCCAGGCATGATGATCTGCTATAACATCCTTTGAGAGGGTGGGATTAATCAGACAACAACTCTTCTGCTGTCACATACTGTTGATGCATCTCTGCTTTCAATATAACTGAAACGGAGGAGGAATTTGCATATCTAACAAAAGGGGAAGAATGTGCTCATCTAATACAGGAAGTGGGTGTTCTTTGACAAAACACACAAGTTACTTATGTTCTCTACAGAAATTTAGCAAAAGTATGTGGGTCATTTACATCTGTCCCTTTGCAGTTCTAACTTCTATTATAAATGTAGGACACTATTCATTCCTTTCAGCCTCAGTCATCATACTTGTCAACTAGACTGTCATATACACCAGTGTGGATTATAATGCATATCAGGCACTTATTTTTGGATGCATATAATGGACATTTATCAGAAACCTGAAACCTACATTACACAGGTCATCTGTGACATTTGCTAAGTGAGGTGACTTACATTTGGCAAAGTCTATGATCATCTACCTGGTAAGTTTTAGATAGGAAAAACAGGGTGAAATCTTTGCTCCATTTAGTGCAGTTAGAGTTATCTTTAACTCATTATTTTAGATGTCACATAAAATTACTTATAATCTAGTACACACAGATACTTTAACTGGGTCCCTCGCCTACTGACTCAATTCATTCCATGCTACCATGGGTCAAGATTCCAGGATTCCATGAATCCTGAAATGTATATACTATGGGCCAGGGAACACAGAAAAATCCCAAATCTGCAATTTCACCTTTCTGTCAGAGGTCACAGAAGGTTAACAGACATTTTTATTGGATTATATCCATTCAAGTGCTTTTTCATGGCTTTAAAGGGTGACAATATCCAAAATATATGGTAGTTTTTCTTTTCAGCTTCTAGGGACAGGGAATATAGTTTTTGTTATGTGTATTTACAGGACTTAGCAAGTGGAGTCAATGATTAGTAATTAAATTAAATTAAATGAATTAAAGATAGCCCTAGCCCAAATGAGGCTACCTGGGAGGCCTTCAATTTGGAAAAATGAGGGTCACCAGCTCCGTATATAAGATTTTAGCAAAAAGAATCCATAAATATTTTTATCATGTGGAGGATCACAAAAATAACATTAATTTCACTGGCACATGCTGCCAGCTAAGAGACAGCATAGCATTTGTCTGAGCATTTGAATGTAAGTGACAAAACAATGCCATAAGAAAGTGACCTCCTCCCATACACTGCCAGGAAAGCATTTCTACATTGCTTTTAAACATGCAACAGCATTTCTATGTCTTATAATATTAATATAACTTGTCTATTGGCTTTACAGTGTTTAATGTAGGGTAAAATTACTTCATCCTATTTTTACTATAACTTCAAAAATCATAAACAGTGTTAACAGGAGGCTGAAAATCTGCATATTTTCAACTGAGGAATTGATGATTAAGATAAAAGCATCATTTTATTGATCACACACCACACTCGTCCATTAAGGTAATAAAACAAAATAATGCTGTAACATTAAAATATCAGAGCTCACCGAATGGGAATAAGTGCACTGATGCTGATAACCCATCTATCTGAGTAGCGACTGCTGTCAACTGTTATATCATGCTGATAATGGACACAATTCAAAAGGGTTTGTTGAGCCCCCTAAATGTCAGTGCTTATCCATGTTAGGGAAGAATGAATTGGTTTGAATGAACTAACATCCCATCCAAAGCCTCAGTCACATTTTGAAATAAGCATTTATGAAGTGCCTATGCCTCTTTTTTGTGAACTGCCAATTTTCTAACAAGGCCAACTAGTGCACGTATACACACAGAAAAGGGAACTTTCAACAAAAATGTTAAAATGTACAAGAAACTCTTGGCCTCCTTTTCAAAGTCCTACACAACGCTGCTCACACCTACATATCATTTCTTACCACTAATGCAGCTTGCTCACCACTGCTTCTTTTATCTCTCTTAATATTTTCCATATTTCCTACTCTGCTTGCAACTCCCTGCCTAACTCAGCATGCCACCATCCACTCTCTTTATTTTCAAATTCTTTCCTCAAATTCCCTTCTTCCAGGAAGCCCATAAATGCAAACTCCCACCCACCCATCAGCAAAAATTCTCTGAGATGACATTTCCTTTTGATTTTGCTGCATGTTTTAGGTTGACTGTTTAAATTGTGAATCCTCTTGAACAGAGATGAGGAGAAGGTCTACATTTAAAAAACTGCAGGGGCACAGCTACAACAGTGCAGAATTTTAGTCAAGAAACTACTAGGCTGACGGGGAGAGCTTCTCCTATTGGTGTAGTTAGTCCACCTTTACAAAAGGCAGAAGCTCTCCTTTCCATGTAGCATGTCTACACTGGGGTTTGGGTCAGTATAACTGCATCGCTCAGGGGTGTGGATTTTTCACACCCCTGAGCACCATAGTTATACCGATGTAAGTTCATAGTGTAGACCTGGCCTCGGTCTTCTTCTGAGGGTTGTCTTCTGTGTCTTGCTATCAGGACTTAATACATTAATCAGTGAATAAGCAAATAAATAATATTTTCCATAGCCACTGTAAGTGGTAAGACAGAGAAGGAATTGCAAAAAGACCGCATTTGGGGGATTAAGTTGGTCTGTAATTAGGTACAGTAGAGACAGAAGTAACCACAAAAACTGGTAGCAAAATACAAAAGAATTCCAGAGATTCTGATCTAAACATAATTCAATTAAATGCTCAATGAACAAGAGGGCTATTTTACAACTCTTTGTTGTACTGTTCAAGAACTTTTCCTTCTATCACTTCATATGCTCTGTGAATTCATTCTTTATTATCTGATCCAAGATTTAATCTACTAGCCTAATTATCTATATATCGCATTAGAGCTCTGAACAATGTCAAGCGGCTGCCAGACTTCTTTTTCTCAAAGAATGACTATACACATCATAGGGTCTCCATCTTCTTGCTTCTAACCACTTCCAGGCATTACTGCTTCCCAAAAAGGCAAAGCCTCTCTATAACTTCTCTAAGACATAAAATGATATATAAAGGTTTTCTGGTATTGTAGTGCTAACAATAATAATCCCTTAGCATTATACACATGAAGCTAAGTTACTCACCAGAAATTAAAATTCTGATATTTACTACCATATATTCACACTTTCAGGCTCTGATTCTGATCCTTCTTCTACAGGCATAAATCAGAAATAACTTAATTGAAGGCAGTGGTGTTAATGAGATTCAATCCCTGGACTGTGAATGGGAGCCAAACAAGCAATTTTGTTTAGGAAAGCCCCTCATCATATGGAATGTAATTTGATTGTGCTTCTAAAAATGATTTCCAAATAATTTCAGAGGTATGTTTTATTGTTTGGCTAAATGTGATTTGTATGCACTGAGTAAAATTTTTAGGGTATTAAAAATTGACAGACATATCTTCTTTTAGTGTAAATCAGTATAGCTCTATTGATGTCAGTGGAGCTAAACCAGCCAGTTTACACCAGCTGAGAACCTGGGCCTCCAACCGTAGAATATGTCACCATGTAATGTAGAATTTTACAAAAAGTCAAATGCTTTAAAAGCAATGAACCAAACTCATTCTTGGTTTTAGCAGGCAGAAATGCTCATGGAGATCTGAATGAAACATTGAGTATGTGACCCAAGGAGTATTATCTACCAGAGCCTTCAGGCAGCCTGAGATGGGGGAACTGCCCTGTTCATCAAAATGGAGTTTAATTCCAAGGTCCACTGCTCTGTGGGGGCCTCCCTACATCAGCCCAGCAGAGGAGTCAACATGTGGTAAGAGATGAAAAATGTGCAATGCGCTAAGTAATCTCCTGCTGTCACCCTTGCTCCCCACCTCCCCTTGTAGGTGACCCTTTTTGCATCTCCTGTTGTTTCTGACAATTGACATCTGCTGCCTTTCTTTTGTGTGGAAAAGGGGGCTCACATTGATCCCCTCTACTGCTGTGGGCTCCATTTCCTTACACCTGATTGTGGTAGGCAGAGCTTTTCTTGGGGGTCACACTCAGGAAATTTCGGATTCTTTTCCCCCTTTCCAAGGTCTTTGTGAATTTTGGTAGATCTTTGTGGGCAGTGGAGGTTTGCCAACTGTTGCCCTCTCGGATCCTCTGTAGCAGGAATCAGGTCCTTCTGAGGCACAGCAGCTTTCTTCCTGCTTCCTTGTGTGCACCCCCCCCAATTCCTGAATCCAGCTCAGCTTTTTAAACATGCTTCCTGTAGCTGAAGCAGGGTTTCCTGGTGTGTCTATTTGGTAGGTATTGAGGTCACAGGAGCTTGTTAGCCTTCTCCTGATTGTGATTGGGGGACAGAAGTAGGGTGCCCCATCATGCTAATATATTCTTGGACTCTGTGGAGGAAGCAGAATAAGATTATTTTTACATTTCTCATCAAACACTAGACAGTCTCATGCTCCAGAGCTGTACTGAGCATTTCCTCTGAAATTCAGTCTGTACTAAATATTGCCTTTTGGGGCTCATTCTGTTTTGTAGGGTTTTATTCTCTTTTAATAAGCTACATTCCTTATCATGTAGTATACTGCCTGGTCAGACTAAAATGTAAATTAAAGTAGCTCTGGGAGATTTCAAGTACTTTCCTGAGTAATGGATTTGAAGCATCCTTCACGTTTAATTAAATATAATCCTTTATCATGTTTTAACCACATTGTTCCAAATGAAAATCCCTTAAGGTAGAGAGCTATTTTCTGGTTACATCTAATAATGATGAAGTGTAATAGCATCTAGCATTATGATGTAAGCCTAGCAAAAGTAAATATCTTTGACTTCAAATCATGTTGTCTTTCATTCTTTTGTAAGATAAGTAACTCTCTAATGCACCTGATTTGCATGATTAAAGCTCATATCATAAACAGGGAATGTGCCAAGGAAATACATTCTGCAACTGACCATGAATCTGGAGTAATGATAATGGATGAAATCCTGACCCTTTTGAAGTCAGTAGTAGCATTGGCATTGGCTTCAATAGGGTCAGGATTTCATCCAGTGTTTCAAATCATCACACACCTAAAAAGAGTTTTTAATAATAATAAAAATCTATGTTTGAAAAGGCAGTACACATGAAAATTCCTGACTAAGTACAAAAATGATATACATGGGTGTTGTCTAAATACCTAGATATGAAAGGAAGAAACAGATGTAGAGGTAACTTATTAATGATATCGTGGATTGGACCTCTTTTCTTTACTGATTGCAGCCATAAAAGTATTTTTGTTGTGTTCCCAATCTGATCTTCTTGGACTATTTAGAATGGATGGATAGCTAGGTGCCCACTATAGCCCCTTGCATTATGCCTTAGTGACTAGATCACATTACATGCCAGTCTTACAGTTTGCTTAGCTCACCCACCCTAAAATGTTCTGTGTGTGCCACTGTTTAGAGTGTCCCACAAAGCTGGGCCTGCACTAGATCTGGTTCTTTTCCTGTGAAGAAGAGTTGTAACATTTTCACACCAAAAGTCTATCTATCTCTAGGGAAACTGAGGAAGAAATTCTCTATGAAAGCGCAAATTGATGAGAGAAAAACCTGCACTTTTATGTGATTATGATATATTGTGTGCCAAGTATGCCTTGAGAAATATAATTTGAAAACTCATAACCTACTGCACATTATTATTCTGGTAAAAGATATTTGGTAATTTTATATGTAAAGTTATGACACTCTACTGTATAAAAATTATTTACTGTAACATGTTACAAAGTTAGAAAAGCTGGCTCAAACTAGCTTTTTCAGAGACAAAAGAACAACGGCCTAACAGCTAGGTGCTAAGAGGCCATTAATTGCTTAATCAGAAATTCACCGACAGGGGAGTGGTAAACATGAAATTTGCAGTTCACTTAAGGGACAATTGGCAGCTTACATGAGCCATGAAACTGCCTGATCTCATGACCCAACAAAGACTGTTCCAGTACAAAGGGCCAGAGTATAAAAAGGAAAGACAATAACCCCCCTCCTCACCTATCCTCTCCTATCTCTACTCATTAAACCGGAGAGAGTGGTCCTAGTTTGAAGGCTTTCCAGTTAATATGGACTACTGAAAGATTTTTTGGGTGAGAGAAACTTTTTAGCTTTCAAATCTAATTTAGCTTGGTAGATTGAGGAATTTGATTGCAGTTTTATATCTTTTTTTCTTTTGTACCCAGTTCTGACTTGTACGTCTTACCATTTATAATCACTTAAAATCTTTCTGTCTCTAGTTAATGATTTTTTTTAAAATTGTTTTATCTAAACTAGTGTGTTTGAGTTGAATTTTTTTGGGAATCTCTACTCAGGTTAACAAAGCCTGGTTCATAATAATTTCTTTTGATAAAATGATGGATTATTAATGAACTTGCATTGTTCAGTACCATGCTGGACAATAAAAGGCACATATTTCTCTGGGTGCAAGGCTGCGGCTAAGAATTTGCAGGTGTTACCATGTGTGTAATTCATGAGCATTCATGTAACTTTTCTAGGAATGACTTTATATGGTAATGGCTGCATGTGAGCAGAGCCTGGAGGGGCTGCTTTTCACAAGCAAAGCAATGTAAAAGGCAGCTTGGGCTGGAGAGTTAAAGGCAACACAGAAGTTCAACAGTCCAGAATGTACCTCAGAGAATGTCGCACACTTCAATTTCAAAAGTCCAGATGCCTCTAGGGAGACTGAGGTAGAAATTCTCTATGAAAGTGAAAATTGGTGAGAGAAAAACCTGCAGAACCCTCATCTGTAATGCTTGTGCAAAAATCCACCTCTTAATCTAGCCATTCCTAGATATACTGGATTTTACGGGACTGTGGAAGGGGTGTCCATGTTTCAACTGATGAGGCCGAGGTCACTAATATCGAAGAGATCCTTTCCTTGACAGAGGATTGCCACAGCTGTTCTGGGAACAAAGAACAGTAAGAAGTGAGTAAGGTGAATCACTCAAGTTGTGAACCACCTTCAGAGAGGTGGGGTGCTTTGCATATACTGGTTCAAATTGGATTTCCCAGAGAACAACTGTCAAGGTTTTTCCGCCACTTTGAACTTTAGGGTACAAAAAGTGAAGACCTGCATCAACACCTTTAAGCTTAATTACTAACTTAAATCTGGTACGCTGCCACCAGCCAGAATCTAGTGTCTAGCACACTTTCTGTTCTTCCAAAACCTTCCCTGGGGAACCCAGACCCTAACCTTTTGGGTCTTAAAACTAGGAGAAATTAACCATCCCCCTTTTTTTCCCCCCAGACTTTCCCCTCTCTGGGTTGCCTTGAGAGGCTTCACACCAATCCAAACTCCTTGGATCTTAAAACAAGGAGGAATTAACCATCCCCCCTCTTTTCCCCCCATCAATCCCTGGTGAGTTCAGACTCAATCCCTTGGATTTTAAAATGAGGAAAAATCAATCAGGTTCTTAAAAAGAAAGCTTTTAATTAAAGAAAGAAAAAATTTAATAGTTATCTGATTAAAATCATGATGGAAAATGCTTTACAGGGTATTCAGATTCATATAGACTAGAGGGACCCTCCCCCCAGCCTTAGGTTCAAAATTACAGCAAACAGAGGTAAAAATCCTTCCAGCAAAAACACACATTTGCAAGTTAAGAAAACAAACATAAGATTAATCTGCCCTGCCTGGCTACTATTTACAATTTTGAAACATGAAAGACTGATTCAGAAAGATAGGGAAAGCCTGGAATGATGTCCCATCCCTCTCAGTCCTGAGAGCGAACAACGAACAACACAGAAAAACACAAACAGAAACTTCCCTCCACCAAGGTTTGAAAGTATCTTGTCCCCCCCATTGGTCCTCTGGTCAGGTGTCAGCCAGGTTTACTGAGCTTCTTAACCCTTTACAGGTAAAAGAGACATTAACCCTTAACCATCTGTTTATGACACCAACAGACAAAGTGAGGTCTTTTGACTTAAAAAGGCCTAATTTAAACTTACTCAAGGCTTTCTGTCCGATCCACAAATGGACATGAACTTTTGTCCAAAGAATCCCCAATCCTGCTCAAGATATGGACAAACTTTGACCTGATTATATACCATAAGAATAATAGGTGACCTCTGATAAGTTTTAGCATGCATATAAGAGTATTTTTTATGTTTTTTTTTCTGTAATGCTTTTTACCTTAAGAATAAATGTGCTTGCTTTGAAGAGTGTACAGTAATTTGTAACTTCTGGCTGTATACTGGACATACTCATCAAAGACAAAGAAAAGCATAGATGCTGGCCATTAGGTAAACTGGATTGCTGGGGACATCACAGTATAAGTTAGGGAGCTGTGCAGCCTTAAAACCAGCAGCTCAGAAGGGAGTGAGGCCAGGGTCCCTACCCAGAGACAGGTAATGGCTTTAGACCTAAGACCTGACTGGGAAGAGGACCTGAAGAGGACCATAGAAGATGTGTGTGATGGGGCTTAACCCCCACCACTTGCAGGCAAGGAAAAGGACCTGATTAGGCATGCTTTGCACCTGAGGGTGGGGTCGGGAGAGAAGACCTAATTCAGGGGTGTCAAGGTTCCTTCCCCACTCTGAACTTTAGGGTACAGATGTGGGGACCTGCAAGAATACTTCTAAGCTTATTTACTAGCTTAGATCTAGTGTCACTGCCACCATCCAGAATTTTCAGTGTCTGGAGCACTCCCTGTCCCCCCAAAACCTTCCCCTTCCTTGATAGCCTTGAGGGACTTCACCAATTCCCTGGTGAACACAGATCCAAACTCCTTGGATCTTAAAACAAGGAGAAATTAACCATCCCCCTTCCTTTCCCCCCACTAGTCCCTGGTGAGTCCAGATCCAATCCCCTTGGATGTAAAAACAAGGAAAAAATCAATCAGGCATTAAAAAAAGGGCTTTTAATTAAAGAAAAGAAAGTTAAAAGAAAACTCTCTGGGAGAGATTTGCATACCAGCTATTCTCACAGACAGCAGATTTCAAACACAGAGGATGTTCCCCGGGCACAAATTTAGTTACACACAAAAAAAAATACCCAAATACCCAATTTGATTCTACGTCTAATCGCATAAGACAGGTTACAAAGAAATAAACATAAACCTATTTATTCCTTTCTAAAACTTACTACTCTGATAAGAGGCTGGTTCCTTGATCTTTTTTCACTCCGGGTGAAACTGAAACTCTAACCAAAGGAAAACTTCCCTCCTTCCTTTTGAAACATCTTGTTCCCCCATTGGTCCCTCTGGTCAGGTGTTAACTAGGCTAGGTGAACTTTTTAACCGTTTACAGGTAAAAGATGCATTAACCCTTAACCATCTATTTATGACAAGGGTTCAGCAACCTCTGGCATGCGGCTCCCCCTGGTGGGCCAGGTCAGTTTGTTTACCTGCTGTGTTGGCAGGTTCTGCTGATTGGAGCTCCGACTGGCTGCGGTTTGCCGTCCCAGGCCAATGGGGGCGGCGCGAAATGCCTTGGGCAGTGGGATGTGCTGGCCGCAGTTCCTGCCTCCCGCATTGGCCTGGGATGGCGAACTGTGGCCAGTGGGAGTTGCAGTCCACCAAACCTGCCGATGTGGCAGGTAAACAAACTTTCCCTGCCCTCCAGGGTGCTTACCCTGGCGAGCCGCGTGCCAGAGGTTGCCGACCCCTGATCTACTTAGATAGAGGAGGCAGAACTAAATAATATAAGCAGGCTAAGGGATTTCAGCTGTGGGATATTGTGGATGATACAGGTCTGTCTGATTGAGAGGTGTCCTGCACTAGAGTCTATAAGGGTAAGGGAACTGAAGTCAAGCCAAGAGGGACAGGCGACCATTTATTTAAAGTTGTACCCCTCAAGGGGACCAAATTCTTGTGTGATTTGGCTGAGACTGAGCCACAGAAGACCCAGTGAGGCAGGCCAGAGAAGGTAGCAGCCACCAGACGGAGTACAAAAGGCAAAGTTCCCTGCAATGCAATGTTTGGGCATGAGGAGGTGCCGTAAAGGTAAAGATGTGCACTGTCAGGGAGACACAAGTGCAGCTATCCTGAAATTGTGATAATCCTGACATACAGCAACGCCTTATATTATTGGTGGCAAACACACCATTTTTTTTCTGCTCTGGGTAAGAGGTCTGAGAATGGGACATATCTAGGGGAGGCAGCATGAGTGCAATTAGCCTGTGACCATAACTGATCTACTTTCCCTAAGAGCTTGTCCCTGAGCAGTAGAAATCCAGTGTATGTGGGGACTCTCCAGTGTTCAAAAATGGAACACACGTCCAGTGGTTTGTGGTTCTACAAATATGTTCCTGTCACTGAGTACTTCCATTTATTATCTTTTTTTTATGCATAAGCACAAAGCAGTTCAGAATTTGGTCCTACATATGACTTTGATAAACAAAAGCTAATATACTTGATTTCCAGGGGAAAAAACCAACAACAACAAAAATACCTTCACTAAATATTTTGTGGGGATTAATTTGCCTTACATTACTTCTAAAAATCCACAAATAACTCCCAAAATATATCTTAATGCCAGACTCCTTTTCTGAATGCTTCTTGTTTGTTGTTTGTTGGTACTCAATCATGCCAAAACTGAACATAGCAGAAAGGTTTGTCTCAGTAGCTCGTTTGACAAACTGACATGTGTGTATATTTTTTTAAAAAGTCAGTAATTTCACCCTTGTTTAATTACTGATACAGAACGAGGAACTTCATTGCCACTAAAAATGCCAGTCACTGACTAGACGCTAATTTAAATACCTGCTAGTATATAGATCTATATCTAGATAGTCTTCATTTTGTTGTTGTGGCTAGCACAAGTTTTCTGTCAGATCTAGCCTCTCTATTCATAAATTGAAAAAAAACAAGAGTTCAATTGTGCAATTTGAGAACAGCTGGCAGCAAATGGCAGTGTGAGGCTGTATCACAACAGGGGGAACTTTGGGAACGTTCTCTTAGGGAGCCAAAATGTCACAGTTCTGTTGTTTAAATTGTCCGAAGTGGGTGAAAGGTAACAAAAGAATAATCTGGCTGTTCTATAAAATTGTTTGTTTATAGCAATAAACAGGAGATGGACATAAATGGGGACAAAATATATATTTTTAAATTAAACGATTAAGCATCTTCAGGGCACCTGATAAGGTCATGGGTTGTCATAAAAACAAGCTCAGGTTTTCCAGAAACAGAAGGAAGTACCTATACTTGGAATCATTAGATATATATGTTGATTAGATAATGTTAGTAGGGTGAGACGATTATGACTTCCTGAAGTCAGTTCAAAAATTTCTTAAATTAAGCTAAACTGGTGGCCTGAGCAGAAAAGCTTGCAGGAAAAGGAGCAAACTCTACTGTTGAGGCTTCCACTACATTCTGGGGCCCTGAGATCTACCATCCCACTGTTGGGACTTCATTGTCTTGATCTCAAAAGCAGTCCTGACCAGACTGGGCCAGAAGGAAGAAACCAGTTGACATGACTATCTCCACTGAGTTCAGCAAAATCAAGAGCAATATCTGCAAAGTGAACCTCAGCTTCTTGCTAGCTCCCCTCCTGAAAGTCATTTTTTCCTTTGCCATCTTATTTTACCCATTCCTGTCTTCCTCTTCAAATCTTCTGTCCCTAATCTGCCTGGATTAACTAGTCAAGAAAAAAGCACTAGAGGAATTCATTGAAGTCAAGTTCAAATGACACAAACACAGATAAAAGTTTGTCATGCTGGCTTCGGTAATAAAACTGGCAGCTGTGCTTGGAATTTCCCAGCAGTTAGGTTGCAACAAGAAAGACATTATAACAGAGGCTGTGTATTATCTTTGATATTCTCTTTTCTTCCTCATTTTTGTGAGTGTATCTTTTTTTTTTAATCTTAAAAGGAACAGGATCAAACTTCAATAGCAACTCAACACCATCTAATCTGACTTCCTCTTTTCCTCAGGAAGAACTTTCAACATTGTCTCTAATATCAACTAAAATACTGTCAAGCTTGGGAGTTTTCCCTGCAAGGACTCTACATAAGGGATTCTCACACTGTGGGTTGGGACCCCAAAGTGGATTGTGACTCCATTTTAATGGGGTCACCAGGGCTAATGTTAGACTTGCTGAGGCCCGGGATCAAAGCCTGAGCCCCACCTCTCAAGGTCACTGCCCAATGTCTTCAGTTCTGGGTTGTAGGGCTGAGGATAAGGCCCCCCTTTTGAGGCTGAAGCCCTTGGGCTCTGGCTTTGTGCCCCCTTCCCCCAGGGTGGTGGGGCTTAGGTGGACTCAGGCTTCGATCCCCACTCTTGGGGTCATGTAGCAATTTTTGTTGTCAAAAGGGGGTTGCAATGCAATGAAGGTTAAGAATCCCTCTGCTACACAACTATAATGAAAAAAATGGGACATTATTAAAATGTAGTTTTACTTATCCAAATCGCTACAGCATGCCCACAACTCTCACGTCCAGAACTCTTCATGCTTATTACTACACCAGTTTGTGGATCATAGATTACTCCCCCTTGCAAGATTTGTGCATAAAGAGGGAGTGGAAATGGCTCTACCTCCTTTGTTACTGTCTGTCTGTTATGGAGAATAATTACTAGGCCTAGATTTTCTGCACCTCATATTTCTTTTCTCCTACACTAATTTACTGGAAAATTAATATTGCATGCTAGGCACATCAGTAGAGTCAAATGAATCCCAACTGCTATCTGACCACTTTTCTCAGTGAGCAGAAGTGTTGGAAAGACATCCCTAGACAGAATGTGTGTTCTCCTACCTGGGTCCTATACTGGCAACAGACACTCGATAATAGCTTTTAGCTGCTGCTCAGTTACTCACTCTTGTGACATGACCTGGGTATTGTGAAAATTACATCTCAATCCCAAAGGTCCTTCCCGAACTATTTTCTCTGTCTGTAAACAAAATAAGAGTTATTTGGTGGCAGTAAAATGTACTAAATGTTCTCTGTGATTAATTTTTTGTTAGAATTGTTTATATATATCTATATCTATATCTCTATATCTCTCTCTCTCTCTCTGCAGGAAGTAGCTGGGACACTATAATTATTGTTTGTTTTTAAAAACCTTTCTGTCTGTATTCTCTTCCTCATGCCTTTTCTCCTTCTCCACAATTGCTCTCACTTTCAGCCATTCCCTAAGGTCATAGTAAACTGTTTTGGAGAGCTGAATATTTCTTTCAATGCTAACGCTTCCTAATGTAAAAAGCACTTTAAAAATGAATGTTCTTGAAGAAAGCACCATTGATAGTTCCCTGAATGAAGGACTATTTGTACAGTCCTTGAAGATGAGTCAGTCAGTTTTCAGAAAACCTGTCCCCTGGGTCTTTTTACTATATCATCTTCTATGACTGTTGCAGCATTCCTATTAATCCCATCTGTGAGATTATATCCAGCATTGTTCTGCTGCCCTCTGCACCATATTTCAGCCTTTCATAACTTCAGCATAAAGCTTTTGGTTATTAGCTGCTGCTGACAAAGTGCAGTGTTTCTAGAAGTGATCATCTGTACCTGTTGACTCCAACTAGCAAGTGTCTATTCAGAATCATACAAACAAACATCTTGAAACTCTGGTATGTTTTCAATGTGATGTGACAAGGCTAAAATTCCAGACCTACAATTAAAACCTCAACAAAGGGCTCAATTATGTCTAAAAAGGCTGTGCGTGTATGTGCAGAACCACACTGACTGCGAGGGCACTCCCATGTGAGGGGAGTTCACCCACTGCTACACTCCTTTGTGGACTTCAGTACATTGCCTCTTCCATCTTGGTCCCAGTCTCAGTGGGGATAGTGCAACTGTGCCTGGCCTTTATGCATGCATCTGAAGGTCACAGGAATACTCATTGTGCCCTTAACACAGCACACTGAACATCCACACCCACATAACATTCAAGAAGATGCTCATACTTTTTTAACAAAGAAATTCTAATCCTTCATCTTGGATTTAATCATATTTTATTCTGAAGATTTGTAAGTAGGAATTTAAAACCTTTGCTTTTTTGAATGACAATGCTCAGTATTCAGAAAAAAAAAAGACTGGAGTCAGGGGATCTGGAACCTATTGCCAGCTCTGCCAATGACCTGGAGAAGTCACTACACCTCTCTATGCCTTTGTTTCTCCTTCTATTGTTTTGGTATAGTGTAAGCACTATGGGACGGAACCTATCTTGTCTTATGTGTTTATATACAGCAACTAACTTAACAGGACCCTGAACTTGACTGGGCCCTGTAGGTGTGACTGTAATAAAATTGTCATTTAAAAAAAAATAATAATGGCTTGAGTGCATGTGTACAAGATAATATCCATAGCTTCTATTTTTATTTCTGAGTATCCCTATGGCATGCCCCAGTGTTTTATCTGTGAATCAGAGAAACAATAATGAATTCAGCAATCCTAAAAAGTACTAACTCTATTTTACAGATAGTGAAACTGAGGCAGGGACAGGTGACAGAACTTGCCCAAGAGAGACAAGGTGGGTGAGGTAATATCTTTTATTGGACCAACTTCTGTTGGCAAGAGAGACAAACTTTTGAGACACACAGACTGCTCTTTGGATTTGGGAGAGGTACTCCCAGCATCACAGCACAATGCAAGGTGGAACAGACTGTTTAGCATAAGAAGTTAGCTCATATTGTAAGGGACCATTCAAGGTAGAGTGGTCCATTAACACTTCTGCAATCATAGGACAAAAAGAGGGTGTTAGTGGGTTACACATTGTTATAATAAGTCTTAAATCCAGTGTCTCTGTTAAGTCCATGATTTTCAATGTCTAGCAGAGTAATGAATTAAGGGTCCCAGAATCCTCTTTTGAAAGTGCAGGGGTTTTTTGTCCTATGACTCTAGAGGTGTTAATCGGCAACTCTACCTTGAATCTGTTCCACCTTGCATTTTTCTGTGATGCTGGAAGTACCTTTCCCAGACCTGCAGAAGAGCTCTGTGGGGCTTGAAAGCTTGTCGCTCTCACCAACAGAACTTGTTCCAATAAAAAATATTACCTCACCCACCTTGTGTCTCTAATACAAGGATCGGCAACCTCTGGCATGCAGCTTGTCGGAGTAAGCACCCTGGCGGGCCGAGCCAGTTTGTTTACCTGACGTGTCTGCAGGCTTGGCCGATTGCGGCTCCCACTGGCTGTGGTTGGCCGCTCCAGGCCAATGGGGGCTACTGGAAGCGGTGCGGGCTGAGGGATGTGCTGACCCCGGCTTCCCGCCGCCCCTATTGGCCTGGAGTTGTGAACCGTGGGCAGTGGGAGCCACGATTGGCCAAACCTGCTGACATGGCAGATAAACAAACCGGCCCAGCCTGCCAGAGTGTTTACCCTGGTGACCCACATGTCAGAGGTTGCCAATCCCTGCTCTGTTACCTGTGACCAATATGGCTACAACTACACTGCATACAACTTGCTCAGAGCAACGCATGGAACCAAGAACTCTAGGCTCTACTCCTGTGTTCACTATAAACCTTGCTGATTTACCTGTGTTGAATAAAAATTAAGGGTGATTATTGAATCTATGCCCTCCAGGGATAAATTATTGCATTGGGGACATCATCACAATCCACAGTTGCCAAGGCACATCTAGTCTGTCTTCTTCTATTTTTCCTTCTACAGAAAATCAGCTGGTTCCCTCTGAAGTGATATTGTAAAAAATTTCCCCTGGATAAGAATTTACAGAAAAAAACCCCATCACTACTTAAATAAGCTCATTTGTTTGTCACAAACTTAATTGAGTTTTATTTTAAACTGTCATATAGGGCCTGATGCTAGTTTAATTGTAATCCATTTCTCCATTCATTTCAGCTTGAGCAGGACCCAATTTACTGTTTGTTTGGAGCCATGACATTCTATTTTTGACTGGCACTTCACCATGTTGCTAACTCATTAGCCAACTGGACTAAAAGACATTCTCGCTCATTTCCAGATGTAAGATAATTACCATTCACCATTTTTATATTAGTAGACATCAGCATATTTTCATGGTATAAAATCACTTTTGATGCAGCATTTACTGCTTATTTTCATCTATAATTTTTAATGTAGCAAAAAAGCAAAAAGTTAATCTGCTACTGATATAATGACACAAAAAACCCTGCCTTCCATCCCGTTTTCCATGCCAACAATCAACCCATTACAAAATATTTACTTTATGTGAAAAATCCTTTTGGCAAAACATACCATATATCACATCACATTGCTGGGGTGCCAAGATTTTGATCTGCCAAATTCCTTAAAATATTCCCCCTAACAAGAATACAGTTACTTAGCAGCCTAGCTGAGATTAAACTATTTGCAGAGATTTGCAGGCAAAACTCTTTGTGAAACAGTGAAAATGTGTTTATCACTCAGAGTGTAATCTAAACATTTGGATTAAAATGTTTAAAGGTGAAATATAACATCTATGGTGGGAATTCTCACAGCTGCACTCCTAATGGTTCTTAGATACTGATGAATGGTTTCATCTCAGGTACTGAAAAAAATGTGTAAAGAGCTTTGAGGATAAAAAGTGCTAGATTCGTGTGGCAGTATTGTATCATTACTGAAATATCCATTGCCATCATAAACTGTAATGTAAACATTGCGTATGTAAAATTTTCTATCATGTTCCTACTTCGTATCATATTTTTGCACAATAAAATATATTTACTACATCTCCCAAAGAAACCAGAGTGGAGGAAAAAGACAGTATCTTGCAATTAAACTAATAGCAGAAGGGAAAGCTGATTTCCTTTCAGAATATTTCTAGCTATTTTAAACAAGTCTAGATACTAGAGTGATAGGTGATTTGGACATGGATAGATAGGAAATATTCTAACTGAATTCCATAAAATTGAGACTTATCCTGGCCCTATGTAAATTAATTTGTTATAGCCTTTGACAGGGACAGAGTTTCACCCATTTTATTATCAGAATGAATGACACCTATGATCTAGGACCAGTTCCTCTGAAAAGCTGATTATCTTACACAAGATGGAGAGCACCCTCAATTCTTTTTTTATTTATTATGCATTTAGGAAGCTCAGCATCTTGCAGGAATACTGACTACTTGCAGGGGAACTGATCCTATAATCATGGAAATTCTTGGCAAATGTTCCATTTACTAAATTCTGCAGGATGAAGGCAAGTGCCAAAATTCAAAAAAAAATGTGTTTCAGTATGGCCACATCCTCCAAAATTAAATGTCCATTTAATTTTAGATTACAATACCTCTGGCTCCAGGCCAGGTCAAAACCAGGAAATACAGAAGATCATGGGCCAGATCCTCAGCTATTGTAAGTAGCTATAACCTCACTGAAACTAAGTGAGTCATGCTGATTTACATGAGCAGCACATCCAGCCCAGCTGGAAGATTGAAAATGCATATATGTTAAAAATAATAAATAAATCTTCCAACTGTGAGGTTGTTTCCATATCAGATGGCTTGCAACACACCCATTCATTTTGCTGATTTTTTGTCAATTTATTCTAAATCAGCGTTGAAAATATTGTCAAAAATATTCAAATAGTTATCACAAGTTTTCAATACGAGTTGACTATAGGTTTTCATTGATTCTTACTTTATTTGAGCAGATCGTTTCATCTCATTCAATGAATGCATAAGTTTTCTTCTATCATGCTAATGCTGCTGCACTAACACTGAAAATCATGTAGGTCTTCACTGCTCCTAGTCGCATGATTAAAGACCTATTAAAATGAAAGCTGTTTTAGAAGATACTCTTCACCCAGTACATGGAGGTTCTTGCACTGACAGAAAAGAAGGGAAAATCCTTCTTTTTGCCTCTTCCCCATTATCTCCCAGGACAAATTGTGGCTTAGTTATAACATGACAAAAATATTTCTCTATTCGGCTTCACAGGTCAATTTATTAAAGTGGTCAAACTCTGACCACAAATGATAAATTCTTTATTCAAATACTCCACAGTATGCACAGCTATTTGGACATTTCCAAATTAGAATCTTACTCTTTACAAACTTATTTGATACACATAAAGGGTGTTTTGGCTGCCTATGTTCCATTCTATCTCTTTGGGTGGCATTGTGCCCACTTCCAAGTTAATGAAACCTTTCTCCAAGGGCAAAGCTGCCAACTAACCATTGGATCAATGTGCTAACCAATAGAACAAAATATAATTAATCAGTGGTACAGATTTACACAGGTGAAATGGGAGTAGAATTTGTCTCCAAGTTTTTAGTGTTTGGATGAAATCCTGGCCCCACTGAAGTCATAGAAAAACTCCCATTGACTTCACCGGAGCCAGCATTTCAGTCCTGATTTTCAAAAGACAATACCATTGACCTCTCTGAATTTGTATAAGAGGTGTTAGGCTAATTATTTTGTTAAAATTAGCACAGTCTCACTCCACATGAGGACAAGACTCTGGCATTACATACTGTTGGTGCCTGCATGAAGCCTTATTTTCACTGTATGAGATAATCTTACATCTGCTATAGTATGTGCCAGCACTAGTGCTGGCCTCTAACCAGAGTATTTAATTGTCATACTTGCTTCAGTGATTTTCTTTGTGAAAGTATTTGCAAGTTTGTTTTGTGAGTAAATTTGCAACTTACATTTGTATTTCAAAATTAACAGCCAGGACAAAAAAAACATTTTTCTATACCACGCTACTGTACAATTAAAACCCAGACATTTTATATTTAAACTGTATCTACTACTATTGTGTAAAATAAATAGATTGTCTTGCAATAGCAGATTAGTTCCAGAGAACAAAACTGAGGTTATTAACATGGCTTTCTGTTCAAAGTTTTGTGTATCTAAGCAACATCATAGGCAAACCTATTAACCCTAGCAACACAGATAAGGAAATGACCACAAGGTTTCTTATTGTACAACTCTAATGCAACAGAAGAACACTTGGTTTAAATCCATAGAGTTGAATGGCTTCCCTGTGCCAAATGTTCATAGGGCACCAAAATCATTAAAAAATAGTGTGTGGTAGTTTTATATACATAACCATGGGCCAAATTCAGACACTTGTAATTCATTACTGGCCTAAAGCTGCAGCTAATTATGACACTCCCACCACCATCTCTGATAGGCTGGATGGCACACTAAGTGTTTGTCATCAAAGCTCCACCTACTTCCTGCTACTCCCCACCCATTATATAATTCATTTTAAAACAAGTTTTGATAAATATTACAAGGTCTGATTCCGCAAATCTATTGTGTCCCAAATTGAAATTACCACTGAAACACTGAGTGCACAACAACTGCAGGATGTGGCCTCAGGTCTCTAAAGCACACATTTATTATGTTTTTTTTTCTTTGGTTCTTCTAATCACTAGTCTAAGAAATATTCATATATCACCACACAGTTCCTGCTCTTTCCCTTCTGCTCCTACTGATGTATAGTGTGCCATTTCCTTTTCACAATGTTATTGTATGTGACATTAAAATGTGTCAAAAACAAAATGTAACATATTGCAGTTAGAGCTGTGGAATTTTAAGACTACCAATGCTTGTTTCAAGCTTGTAAGCAGAAAAAGAGGTTTTGAGATCCCAAAAACCTTACAGTTTCTAACCTGCTGAAAAGAAAATAATTTAGAAGGTTTTTTTCTTAATTAGTTCAGAAGCCACTTGCGGATTCACAAAACCCTTTTCACTTCCAAGCTATGTAAAACATAGAATACAATGGAATTAACATACCAAGCAATGTACGTAAGGGAAATGAATACACACTTGAGAGCTCAGGATTCAGTCATGTTGCTCTTACTCATGTAAGTACACCTCACTCAATCCCAATTATCACTCTCTACTTAAAGAAAAACAGAGCTTATTAAAATGTTCAAATAATTCTATTCAGAAACAGTGTTGTGTGTACTATATATTATAATCATGTGTTCCTTCTTTTTACTTATTTGAGGCCAAATTCTGCCACTTTTACCTTCCTGTGAGTCAGACTGATACCGTTCCTCATCTTGCATGGTGTATTTTAGTAGTCTGACTGAAGTCACACTAAAGGCTAGACTGGCGGTTGGCCTATGTCAGGATTTCTCAAACAGGGGTCTCTCCTTGTATAGGGAAAGCCCCTGGCAGGCGGGGCCGGTTTGTTTACCTGCCCCGTCTTCAGGTCCAGCTGATCGCTGCTCCCACTGGCTGCAGATTGCCTCCAGGCCAATGGAAGTTGCTGGAAGCAGCAGCCAGTAAGTCCCCTTCTCCTATGTAGTAGGGGAGCAGGGAGAGGTAAGAGATGCAATTAGTCTTGGGTTCAGTTCCCAATATGGAATCCTGAAATTGCTGGGATACACCAATAGCTAATTCCTACCCTCTATGGAGTAAAGGGGAAGAAGGGATGGCATTGTGTCACTGAGGCACTAAGCTTCCTGGGGCTACTTGTGAGCTGATTCGATTTATGAAGTACTTCATAGCTGTGATTAATTGAGTCCCAAATATTTTTCCCCTGGTGCATTGATGTGAGAACTAGGGCAGTAGTCGGAGGATAACTCCAGTAGAAACAGGTAGCCTATCATAGATAATGATTAGGAATGGAAGGGAAATGAAATGGGGATCATTCACTTGGAGAAATAGCTTCTGCTGGAGAGGAAAGTGGTTTGATTGGCTTGAGAACCATTTGAGAAGTGTTTGGAGGGGATGGATTGTTTCATAAGAAGTAGGGAGATCCTATTATTATGACCAGCAATTACACTGGTCACTGCTGATTTTTAATTCAAACTGTATTCTCAAAGGCTACAAGTTCAACACTTCATCACTAAACCAGGAGGCATGATATTCAAATTCAGTAGCATTTGAGGAATGGTAGAGCGATTACAGTGCTCATCAGCTAAGGCATTTTGCTCTTCAAAGGTGGAGCAGCCTTAGAATTGGGTCTGTTCAGGAGGGAGATAGGGACATATTAGTTATTTTCAGGAAAGAAAGGGACAAAGGAGCTGTTGGAGAATGAGAAACTCATTGGGACTCTTGAAGCTGGAGAGAATTCTTTAATTAAACATCACTGAACTGGGGAAAATGTTCAGGTTCAGTGTATGAATCTGATGAAGGCTTGGGCCAGTTTTTACTTTTACTGCATCATTTCATCCATCCCTAGTTAGATAAACTCATAATGTGCACATACACTTTGTACAATAAATACATCAATCTTTGTGTTTAATCCGCATTAGTGATCGACTGTCACTTTCCATTTTTAAAATGTGCTGTCCTCATTTTGACTTCTGTTTGTTCCACTGCATGCAGCATCCATTTGCCAAGTATTGTTCTCTAGTCCTGTTGATGTATCATGATCTTGTATACCTTGTGGTAAAGAGGCATGTTTTGTTTCTCTTCCATCAAGTTACATACACATTCCAGTGTCAGTTGCTTCTATTTTCAGGAATACAGTTCTACACAACAACAATCGCTTTATTGTAAAATCCATAAAGTGAGGTTATGGCACTTTCCACAAAATCAGGAAGAAGAAGAAGAAGAAGAAGAAGAAGAAAAGCAGTAAAAAAAGAAAGCATATTTTATATCAATTTAAATTAAGAGCAAATGCATCTTTGTCCCTGAGTCTGCACAGGCTTTCAGGGGCAGGAGGAAGTAAAATTCCTCTTATTCCTATCCACAGCTACCTATACGTTGGATCCAGGTGCACAGAGG
This sequence comes from Chelonoidis abingdonii, assembly GCF_003597395.2. NCBI lineage: Eukaryota > Metazoa > Chordata > Testudines > Testudinidae > Chelonoidis > Chelonoidis abingdonii. Next base: position 280,815,795 of record NC_133769.1, on the reverse strand, counting down.
TGAGTAAATCCATTACTCTTCCTTGGAGTGGAAGGGTCAGGAGGAGGCAGGAAAAAACAGAGAATGGGTAGAGTTTTGGCTCAGCCACCCAATCCACAGGCTCGTAGAGCTGAACTGGTGCCTGGACTGGTGCCTGGACAATAATCTGGTGTTGGTGTATGCTAGAAGCTTTCTAATACTGTGGAGAGAGCAGGGAGAGAACTGTGCAGCAATTCAACAATGATGCTAATTAGAGTTAGCATGATGGTATGATGGTTTTTTGGACATGTAGCGGGGTGGTCCCCCGCTCCTGCCCTGAAGGGCATAAAACAGCCCTGGGAGATGGCTGCAGTGGGGGAAAGCCAGGCTGATTGGGGGAAGCAGCCAAAGGTGGGGCCACGCCCCAATAAGGCCACAACTGGCCTTAGAAGAGAGCTGAGGGCCAGAGGCTAAGACAGACAGTTCTCTCTCTCTAGCTGTCTGAGAGAGAAAGACTGGCTGCCTGGGAGCTGGGAAGGGTACTTGAGGTGGAGCAGTCCTGGGGGAGGGCAGAGGGAGCTGGGGAGCTCCAGCCTAGTAAACCCCCAGGCTGCAGGCCTTACTACAATGGCCAAAAAGGTCCTGGGAATGCAGGGAGGCAGCCCAGAGACAGGCAAAGGCAGAAGGTCCTAACCCCCCTTGCTGATGATGAGTGGTTTACAGACTGCAGTTGGCTCCAGTGAGTGGGGGGGCTAGATGGTTACTGGCAGTAGCCACTGAGGCAAGGTGGGGACAGAGGATTGGTAGTTCCCCAGGATGGGGAGATTCACATCGTGGGCTGCTGCTGGGGGCAGACCCTGATGTAGAGGGGCACCAGGGTCCTGGAGGGATATGGGGGCCAGCGGCAGGCGAGATACCAGTCTGCAGAGGATGCTCCATGCTGAAAGAGCTGATTCTCTAGATGACCAGCAGGAGGCACCCCGCCAGTGAGTCGTCGCCCTGCCACAGGATATTTATCCACCTTGAATAGGAATAGTACTACCTACTTAGTTTGCACATGTCACTTAAAGCCATCATATTGAACAACTTCCAGGAACTTAACACCAAGCTTTGCAGTATTTTAACTGATGTTCTAGAGGTGAAAGGTTTGGTAAACAAAATCATGCAACCCACCAAGACTAGAAATTTTAAAGACAACTTTAGCAAAAGTTATAATAAGATAAGCAAACATTACGGTGTTTCAAATCTATTTCACTAAACAAACAGACTAGTAACACAATGTTATAGATAATGTACCTAGCATCGAAATAAATTGTCTAATCAATAGTAGAGCATTGAAGCTGCTTGGAAACATGCTCACTTGTATTTCCGATGCCTTATGTCAACAATTTGCTAGGAACATATCAAAGCACAGGAAAACTGGACTTTTGTGAAGATGAAAGGTATGTTTTTCGAAAGACTCCCTCTGATTATTTTATCCTGAGAGACAACAAAATGCAGAGATAAGTAGCAGTGTGATATCTAACTGCAATAAAGATTAAAGAAGAGATAAGTAAGCCAGAACAATTAATTTAGTGTAAGACAGTGGTTCATATGCTGTAATACAAATAAAGAAATGTATAATTAAATAGAACTAAATTGAACATGAGAAGCACTGGCCTAATTTCTGGGCAATGTCGAGCTATGGAAAAAAATGCTACCTGAAGGGCCTGAAACCCCTTGCAGATAGAAGGAAGGCACCTTTTGCAGCATACATATCACAGCCCCTGTTACAACCTGGGACATCGTATTTTGTATAGTCATTAGCTCGTTGCTAGTGGACACATTCATTGGTCTCACGTTTCTATGTCAGCTGCGTCTGGATAGAAACTAGTCACTGTTTCTAGCTCTGGGTTTATAGGTTATGCTCCCAGACTCAGATTTCTTGTCTGACACCATTTCTTTGGATGTGAGAGGCTGCCATCCAGTCAGGTTAGAACCCAAAAGCAATGTCTAAGATGGTATTTCCCAAGCTCCCCCAGTTACTTCCACAGGACTCTACTAGGTTATAGACTCCTGGGATATCTAGCTTAACCCCCTCAAGAAAATTATGGCAGGGAAGCAATAAGAATGACAAAGGCCAGAGGCTTTGCAAAGGACTTTCTTAACAACAGGGAGTTTATTTTTAAAAGCATTAGAGTTACAAATCTTTGAAAAACAACAAAAGTCTTGATATGCACCTCCCCTAGTCTGACCTCACCACTTCTATGAGTCCGAAGTTTGTCAGTGTTCAGGCTGGCCCTCTCTGTCCTGCATATAATGATTGCATGTGATATTGGTCAGCCCCTCCGCACTGAGTAGAACCTTGTTCTTAAGAAAGGTCTCTCAGCCATCTGTTCCATTGGGAATCCCCCCCCAACCTCATCAATCATGCCCCACCCCACATATGGGCATCTCTGTAGAAAATCCATTGTTCCATGGGGACAGGTGGGCAGATAACAATCATTCATAGATGACAGCTCTAGTGGTTCTCAGTGATAGTCCTTCAACGAGGTTTCAAACTTCTTGCCAGAAAGACAGGGCAGGGTGTCTGTCTGGGATGCAATACAATGGACAGTATTCAGGCTGGTTTATGCATGTTTTCAACACATAATACCAACTGGCATTCATAATTTGATACACACATATCCCTCTCTGTCACCCCCCATTCACTCCTTGCCACTTTACAGTGTATTAAGTTCTGGGACACAAGTTCACAATATTCCCTGTACTCCCAAATGTTCAGAATTACAACTGTACTTACTTGCTGCACTGGGGTGCAGAGAGGATATGTGTTTATTTTCTGCACTCTCTCTCTCTCCTCTTGTGCAGTCACAGAGCAGATGAGCATATTCTAGCCCTTGTTTCAAAGTTTCCATTAACTATAGCTCAGGAAATAACACACACGGTACTTTCATCACTATCTTTCAAGTGCTATAGGTACAATACAAAGTAATCTAATGGAACAAATAATGCAGCTACACATTAATTCATATGGAAGTAATGACTCTGTGGTATGAAAAATTAAAATGATACAAAATGAAAGGCTAATTTATGCTCTCAGATGCCTGTTAATAAATTCTGGTTTAAGCAAAGTATATGGTTTGGAAGTACTATAAACAATTACAATGCAACTATTTAATAACATATTTGGAAGGTGAAAATCATGTCATAATTGAAACACAGGAAGTAAAGTTTGTGGCAGTGTTCCTTAATTTTGTAATGCACAGTACACATCAGCTCTTTTCCATTTATTCACACAGTGCAACACTGCTATAAAAAAACCCTGAAGTAAACAAGTATTTTATTGACAAACAAATGAACACATGTAGCTAAATCCCCTAGACATCTCTGAAAATCTCATCTGTGATTTTAAGAATACTATGAGAGCTAAAAAGTATTTCTGGCTTTCTGGCTCAGGGTGCAAATAATGTTTTAGGTTAACTTGCATTTAACCAAGTATGAGATTCACTATTTCCTGTTTCTGAGTCATTTGTTGAAAAGGACTTTGATACCTCGGAGGGGGACAACTCGTATGATGAACCAGCCAAAGGACTGAAACATGAGGAGGATGCTGTGGTTTCTGGAGTTAGATGGGTCCACAGGGTGAGACGATGATGGGAAAGGCACCACAGGGGAGGGCACAAAGCCTGGCTACGTCCAGCAGGAGGTACCATCAATGATGAGTGAACTCTGTGACATAAGCTCAGGACACAAATCCCAAGCTTTTTCTTTGTTTAATAATTGGATTTCATCAACCATCAAGTGTGAACCTCTCAAGCACTACAGCAGCCTTAACATGGAGTCACAGACAGTCCCCTTGGGTATTTCAGTCTGTCTTGCCACTTAGGCAAGCTTGTCTTTGTGATTAGATGGTCCCTTACACCAAACACCACAATAGTATTTAGGGTTCTCCCAGTCCCAAATGACTGGATACTTACACCAAGTCAGTTGTACCTCAGATCTCAAACTATAGACAGTGCTTGTACCCAATCCTATAATAAACTAACTAAAGATATACTAACTAAGAAAAGAAATCAGAGTTATTTACAAGGTTAAATCAGATAAACATACATACACAAAGGAGTTATAGTCTTTTGTTACAAAAGGGTAATAGAAGCTCCTGTAATATGCAAGCTCTATATGTCCTTTAGGGCTAACCCAGGCCAAGACCTGGGGAACTCTTGCTTATGCTTATGTCCCTCAGCATTCAAGCAGCATAGAGATATGGTTAATTCTTGTCAAAGATTTTTATTTCCTTCCCCCAGAGTCAAGCTGATGGGATGAGTCCAACTACATATTTCCTCTACATAGGTGTTTGGGGGAGCAATAAACAGTGTATTTGTTCTTTGATGTTTCACAATGGCTCATTTGGTTTAATGGGCTTTCCTGGTAGGCAGGACCCAACACCATCAGCCATCTTTTTACATTAATTAAAGCTCATTTCTTGTCTGATGATTTACATAATTACAGAGGATTACAATGCAAACATTTAATATAACATTATGACATGAGGTACAGATGTTATACGTAAGATTAATACGTGCAGCATCCTACAAGCATAAAGTCTTATAAATTTAACATATATTCTTATAAATTTAACATATATTTTAAACATAGTAACTCACAGGTAATACAATCTGGTTTGCAGCTATGCATTTGTCAGTGTTCACTGAGACCTAGGAGCCTTGGCATGAGCTGGCACTTGGTCTGACAGAATCACATCCTCCTTAGAGAATGTGTCAGAAGAAACATTAGACAGTTCATTGAGAAGACACTACCAGTCTATTGTCAGCCTTAACCTACATGTGACTTATTTTTTTCCTTAATATTACCCACCCTTGCTCTTCAGGAATCATTTTCTTTTCTCATCTAAAATTATTGTATAAAATGAATTGGTTTGTCTCCAACTTATGTGTGACATGCAATTTACATTTGTTTCTGTTTTTCACTGGAAGGTGAGGGCTGATTTTCCTCTTTAGGGAGTGGGTGATTCTGGAGAAACTCAGGCCTGGTCTACACTACGCGTTTAAATCGATTTAAAGAGCGTTAAATCGATTTAACGCTGTACCCGTCCACACTACAATGCCCTTTATATCGATATAAAGGGCTCTTTAAATCGATTTCTGTACTCCACCCCGACGAGAAGAGTAGCGCTATTTCGATATTAACATATCGGATTATGGTTAGTGTGGACGGAAATTGACGTTATTGGCCTCCGGGCGGTATCCCACAGTGCACCACTGACCGCTCTGGACAGCAATCTGAACTCGGATGCAGCGGGCAGGTAAACAGGAAAAGCCCGCGAACTTTTGAATTACATTTCCTGTTTGCCCAGCGTGGAGCTCTGATCAGCACGGGTGGTGGCGATGCAGTCTCAAATTCAAAAAGAGCTCCAGCATGGACCGTACGGGAGATACTAGAATCTGATCGCTGTACGGGGAGACAAATCTGTTCTATCAGAGCTCCGTTACAGAACACGAAATGCCAAAGCGTTTTTGAAAAAAATCTCCAGGATACACAGCGCTGCGTGACAAGCGTAACGGAAGCCAGAGACTCAAATGGATGCTGATGGATGGAGGGGGGTACTGAGGACTCCAGCTATCCACAGTCCACAGCAGTCTCTGAAAAGTATTTGCATTCTTGGCTGAGCTCCCAATGTCTGTAGGTTCAAACACAGTGTCTGGCGTGGTTCAGGGAATAGCTCCTCAGTTTCTTCCCCCCCACCACCACGTGAAAGAAAAGGTAAAGAAATCATTTCTTGACTTCTTTCAATGTCACCCTATGTGTACTGAATGCTGGTGATAGACGCGATGCTGCAGCAGTGAAGAGCAGTATCCACTCCTCTCCCTCCCCCGGTGGTAGATCAGTACAATATGACTGATATCCGTCATCGCCATCAGCCGTGAGTGCTCCTGGCTGCCTCAGGTGAGGCTGGCCGGGGGCGCCTGGGTAAAAATGGAATGACTCCCAGTTACTCCCAGTAGATGGTACAGAACGGCTGGTAACCCTCTTCATCATAGCAACTGGGGGCTGAGCTTCATCAGCCCCTCCTTTTCCTGTGTAAAGAAAAGATTCTCTACTGCCTGGACTGTCATAGCCCCGGGAGGCTGCCTCCCCCCTCATTTTATCTCACTAACAAGTCTCTGTTTCTTATTCCTGCATTCTTTATAACTTCATGACACAAAATGGGGGGGGACACTGCCACGGCTAGCCCAGGAAGGTTGGGGGAGGAGGGAAGCAACGGGTGGGGTTGTTGCAGGGGCACCCCTGTGAATACTGACACGGAGCAGCTGTGCTCTGATACACTGGTCCTCTAATACACTTGCCCCTTATTCTAGGCAGGACTGACTCTATTTTTAGAAACCATAAGGGAGGGATTGACTCAGTCCCAAGTGAGTCAATCCCAATTTTGCTTTGCGGTTGCGCCCCCGGCCGATTTCAGCCAGGGGCACTCATGATAGCAGCGGACAGTACAGAGGGGGAGAGATAACCGTCATCTCATTGCCAATTTTCTCCGGCAGTAGACGGTACAGAACGACGAAGCCGTAACCATCTCTGCTATCATTGCAAAAGCAAGTGAATGCTGCTGTGTAGCGCTGGAGTATCGCCTCTCTCTCCGCCGGCATCCAGTACACATACGGTGCCGGAAAAAAAAAAAAAGCTGAACGGGCTCCATGGTTGCCGTGCTATGGCGTCTGCCAGGGCAATCCAGGGAAACGGCGCCAAAGGATTGTCAGCTGATGTTTTCCAGAGGAAGGAATGACTGACGACATTTACCCAGAACCACCCGCATGACAATAATGATTCAACCCAGAATTTCCAAGGGGCGGGGGACTGCGGAACTATGGGATAGCTACGGAAGAGCTACCCACAATGCAAAGCTTCATAAATCGACGTTAGCCTCAGGACCATGGACGCACAACGCCGAATTACTGTGCCTAGTGTGGCCGTTGTGAAATCGAATTATACAATATCAGTTTTATAAAACCGATTTTAGCTAATTCGATATTATCCCGTAGTGTAGACGTGGCCTCGGTTCTTCAGGGTAGGTTTTGCTTAGTTTCTTAAACTATTTTAAGGAAACAGAGAGAGAGTTTTGGGTTACAGTTAGCATAACTTCAGTTTAGCATGTTTAAAAATAGGTTCCAATTGAATGCCAGATTCAAAGCCACTGATGTTAACTTGAGTCTTCTTTGACTTCAGTGCAATTTTGAAAGATCCATAGTCATCAAGAACTAGATTGAATTGCGACTGTAGGTGCAGTCCTGAGTAAGGAAACTGGTTCATTAAATTCCATCATTCTAGCCCTGGGAGGCATTGTGACTCAGACTCCTCTCTGAAACAACATTTCCCCTAGAACAAGGATGAAACAGGGAATAGAATCTTGTCCTGACTTACACACTAGCTGCCAAATTATAAAATACCTCTGTAGACTCCATCATCAGCTCCTTTGTTTTTGATCAGGGAGTATAGTCATCATCAGTTGATGTCAAAAAAAGCTAACACGATGTTAGAGCAAATAAGGACGGATGGAGAAAAATAAAACCATTATAATATGGCTGGATAGCGTAGTGGTTAAGAGCGCTGCCCTTTGACATGGGAGACTACCCTTTTGATACGAGAGATCGGGATTTTAAATCCCCGGTTGATATACCCAACTTTCCCAGTAGGGGTCCTTGGGCAAAAGACCCCCTTAATGCTTCACCTGCCCTACCTCAAATATGAGAGTGACACGAACTAGGAGAGTCATGCCGGCTCGGATGTCGCCCGGTTTAACAAGGTCCGCGCCACATGGTGAGGGAACCAAGACAATCTGACGATAAGTGGGCTACTGGAACAAACCATTCATGGATGAGACAAGAGAACCTGGAATTGATGGAATGCTACTACAACAGTAGACCTAATGAGAGGGATGTATGAGGGGACTATGGATGGACAAAAGACCTACATCCACACTTACTGAGAAACAGCTAGTTACCCAACGCTTCAACACAGTAAAGAGGAAGCTGCTCTTACAGCTTGAGATAGACGCAACTCCACATTACATCCAGACTCAAGAAGACCTGGAAGAACAAGTGGATGTGCAGCCCACACCTGAAGCTGAAAACTTCACCGCCACCCCCCTCCATTGCAGAGCACAGCAGCTGATATGAGGCATAAGATGAAAAACTAGCTACAGTCAATCCTCGTGAGACCGATTACCAGGCTCAGTGGAGAAGTACCATCAGATAGTATGTTAGAAGATGCCAATAGAGCCCTCATGACAATCTCTACTACCACCATAACTCAAACCAATGAACTGGTATAAGCTACAGCCTCTGTAATCCTGGAGATGCTTGGCTACATGATCAAAAGAACAACAGATATTGTACCCACCTGGAAAAGGAGGTTGGAGGATAAGATCAAGGTGACTTGGAGAGAAGTTAGTCAGCTGGTGGAACTACAGAAGGGTGTAGAGATTAAGGATAAGACTCGGCTACTGAAAAAATACAAGGGCCTGACTCCATCTGAAGCCCTAGAGACTGCTAAACAAAGGCTCACAGCACTGGCTACCAGGCTAAGGAGATACACTAGAGAAGCAGAGGCCAAAAAAGTTAAATGCCTGTTCTCCAAGAACCATCCAAGGTGTACTCCCAACTGCAGTGCAACATCACATAACAGCAGCAGCAAGACTGACAGTACTGGAGAACATATGGGAGAAAGAGAGAAGACTCCTAACACCAGTACAAAGTGGTTGCAGGACCTGAGAACAGAGCACAGCAATCTCCCAGAACAGAAACCAGTCACCATCACAGTAGAAGACATTCCAGCAGCAGGAGTCAAGAAACATGAAGAGGGACTGGACCAGACATGATCCGCCACCTACTGGCTAAAGAAATAACAGCAGTGCATGAACGCCTAGCAGCACAGATGGACCAGCTGCTAGGAGCAGGCTCCCACCCAAAAGTGGCTAAAACAAGGAAGGACAGTGCTGATCATGAAAGACCCCTGCAAGGGACAGAACGGCCAATACCTGCTCCCAAACATGGAAAGTCCTATCAGGCATCATAGCCCGCCAAGCTACAGGACCATATGGGCCAGTACATGAGCACAGCTCAGAAGGGCATTGGGAACAACACCAGAGGCTCAAAACACCAGTTGCTCATAGATAGAGCAGTCGCCCAGACTCAAGGTCTAGACAGACCAATCTGAGCACAGCCTGGATTGACTACAGGAAAGCCTATGACTCAATGCCGCACACGTGGATCTGTGAATGTCTGGCGCTATACAAAGTCAACAGGACACTAAGGACCTTCCTCAAGAACTCAATGGGACTATGGAAGACAACACTGGAAGTCAACTCCAGGCAGCTTGCACAAGTGGCCATCAAGTGCGGCATATACCAAGGTGATGCACTGTCCCCGCTGCTGTTCTGCATAGGCTTAAACCCCCTCAGCCAGATAATCACAAGGACTGGATACGGGTACAGGTTCAGGAGTGGAACTACCATCAGCCACCTCCTCTACATGGATGACATCAAGCTGTATACTAAGAATGAACGAGACATCGACTCGCTAATCCACCTGACGCGGATCTACAGTGAGGATATCGGGATGTCATTCGGACTGGAGAAGTGTGGCCGGATGGTAGTGAAGAGAGGGAAGGTAGTCAAGACTGATGGGGTGGAACTACCAGCGGGCCACATAGCAGAGACATACAGACCAGCTACAAGTACCTTGGCGTCCCACAGTCACATGGAAACCACGATGAGGAGGCAAGGAAGACAGCAACATCCAAGTATCACCAAAGGATAAGACAGGTCCTGAAGAGCCAGCTCAGTGGGAAGAACAAGATCCACGCCGATCAATCACGGATACGCCCTGCCAGTCATCAGATACCCTGCCGGTATAGTGAGCTGGCCAAAGGAGGACATGGAGGCTGCCGATGTGAAAGACCCGGAAGCTTTCCTCACAATGCACGGAGGTTTCCACCCAAGTCCAACACCCAGAGACTGTATACCAGCCGGAAAGAAGGCGGGCGGGGCTTGGTGAGCGTCAAAGCCACTGTCCTGGGACGAAACCGGAACATCCAGGAGTCACATCAGTAAGATGGCCCCCAAAGATGAGCTGCTGAGAGAATGCCTGAGGCAGCAGCAGACATGGAGGAAGACCAAGCAGAAGAAGTGCCATGGCAAGACAAGACCCTGCATTGGATGTACCATCGACAGATAGCTGAGGTGGCTGACATTGGGAAATTTACCAGTGGCTGGAAAGGGCTGGACTAAAGACAGCACTGAGGCACTGATCATAGCAGCACAGGAACAGGCACTGAGCCCAGATCCATTGAAGCAGGGGTCTACCACACTAGAGAGGACCCAAGGTGCAGACTGTGCAGAGAGGCCTCAGAGACAGTCCAACACATAGTGGCAGGATGTAAGATGCAGGCGGAACAGCATACACTGAAAACGGCACAACCAAGTGGCTGGCATTGTGTACAGGAACATCTGCACAGCGTATGGGCTAGACCTCCCAAGACCAGATGGGAGATTCCACAGAAGGTTGTGGAGAATAGCAGGGCTAAGATTCTGTGGGACTTCCAGATCCAGACGGACAGGCAGGTACTGCCAATCAACCAGACATCGTGTAATAGACAGGAGCAGAAGACAGCGGTGGTGATGAGATATAGCAGTGCCAAGTGACGCAACATCAGGAAGAAGGAATATGAGAAGCTGGAGAAGTACCAGGGCCTGAAAGAGGAACTAGAGAGGATGTGGAAAGTGAAGGCCAAAGGTGGTCCCAGTGGGTGTAGGAGCACTCGGGGCTGTGACTCCTAAGCTGGGTGAGAGTGGCTCAACAGATCCCAGGAACAAACATCAGAGCTCTCTGTCCAGAAGAGTGCAGTGCTAGGAACAGCTAAAGATACTGCGCAGAACCCTCAAACTCCCAGCCTCTGGTAGAGGACCCGAGGTTGAGGAAGACACTATCCACCCATAGGGGTGGAGGGGAATTTTTCTATTATATTATTTATTATTATACTATAAAAAAAAAATAAGTTCCCTTCTCTTCGACTATCTCATCGGCCACACGTTCTCCAGTTCCGAATGACATCCCGATATCCGTCACTGTGTAGATCCACGTCAGGTGGATTTGAGCAAGTCCAATGTTCTCGTTCATTGCTTAGCATACAGCCTGTGATCTATCCATTGTAAGAGAAGAGTGGACTGATGGTAGTTCCACTCCCTGAAACCTGTACCGCGTATCCAGATGCTTCGTGATTATTCTGGCTGAGGGGGTTTAAGCCTATGGCAGAAACAGGCACTGGGCACAGTGCTATTCACTCTTGTGTATTGATTGCCGCATCACTTGATGAGCCACTTGTGTGCAAGCTGGCCTGGAGCTTGTAGCTCCAGTGTTGTCGTCCATAAGTTCCCATTGAGTTTCTTGACGGAAGGTCCTTAGTGCCTCCTGTGTTCGACTTATGCTATTTAGCGCGCAGACATCAACATGATTCCAGCGTGTGGTGTGCTATTGCATTACGTTAGGGGGGTTTCTGGGGTGGTTCCTGCTCGGAAGATGCGGTTCGATGATCCGTTGCGGCTGTCGATATCTAGTCGGTCCTTAACAACCGGTGTGTTTTATCGATCGACGGTCGTACCTCGCTTACGTCACAGGTGCTTGTCGTGTAGCGTGGCCGTGCTTCCCTGTCAATCCGGCGTGTCTCATTATTGATCTGTTAGACCTTGGTCTTGGGTGACAGCTCTGATCAGTAATGACACTGATATATATTGGCCGTCTGGTGGTTGTATCACCAATGCCTCCTTCTTGAGCGGTGCTCACGTACTGGCCCATATGGTCCTATTAGCTTAGGCAGGCTTTATGATGGCCTGAGTAGGACTTTCCTGTTGTGGGGGATAGGACTTTCCATGTTGTGGGGAGGCAGGTTATTGGCCGGTAGTTGGACGGTTCTGTTCCCTTGCAGGGGTCTTTCATGATCAGCACTGTCCTTCCTTGTGTTAGCCAGTTTGGGTGGGAGCCTGCTGCTAGCATCTATATATATATATATATATCAGTGGTGTGGCCTCTCCTGGAATACTCTGTGCCAAACTCATCAACCCACCTTAAAAAGAATATTTCAGAATTAAAGAGATTTCAGAGAAAGGTAGCAACACTAAGTAGAAGGATGGAAAAAAACTCTTGCATAAAGAGACTGAAAAGACTGGGATTGTTTACCTTGAATGCAGATAAAAGGCAACCTGATAACTCTAATGAATGCAATCGAGAAGGCAGATCAAGAACTTCTGTTCTCCTTTTCTCATAACACAAGAACAAAGAAACAGTCAATGAAATTAAAAGGTGACAAATTCAAACCAATAACAGTATATATTTCTTCACATAACATAATTAAACTGTGGAACTCATTGCCACAGGGAATCATTGAGGCCAAGAACTTGACAAGTTTAAAAAAGGGATTGGATTTTTATATAGATATTAAAACTATAAAGATATAGATAATTATAAAAAATATTCGAAGGAATATTAAACCTTGTGCTTTAAACCAAACTCTCTCTACCTATTAAAAATCAGGATGAGACTTAATATAGCAGGCAGACTGACCCATATTTAATTACTGTGGTGTTCTGACACCTTGCTGTGAAACATCTGATGCTGGCTATTGAAGGAAACAGGACACTCAACTAAATAGAGCTATGGTAGGAACCAGCTTAGCAATTTCTAGTTTCCTCTGAATGTAAAAAACAAAAAAAAACCCAAACCCTTAATACTGAGGATTATTAGTGTTCTAAAAAAAGCTAGGAAGGGAAAGGAATGGAATTAAATAATAACTATAAAAAGACAAGTCACTTACAGACTAAAAATAGCCACAAAATTTAGAATAGCAGTGCATCCAATCAGCATTATTAATGATTTTATATCATTGTATTTATACTATATGGACAATTTTACCAGATTGCTTCAGCTGTTTTGCGCTGCTTCAGTACCATAAAGCACCTGAAAACCCAGCTTTTCTGACCAGTGAGTTGTGTAGAACAAGCCAAGGTCCATGAACTTCCCGTCCGCCTGTTATAATGGTAAGGAAAAGAAACTGCTGAGTTTTCCTACATGCCCACCAACAAGTTAAGTGCATTTTACTATTGTTTCGTAGTACTACTGTGGTGTAGACTAGCAAGTGTGCATCCATGAATCAGGCGCTTATGTCTACATTTGAGCTGGGAGATGTGATTGCCAACTTGTGTAGATCAGTGTTTCTTAAACTGGGGTCGCTGCCTGTGTAAGGAAAGCTCCTGGCAGGCTGGCCGGTTTGTTTACCTGCCCCGTCCACAGGTCCAGCCATTCGCAGCTCCCACTGGCTGCGGTTTGCTGCTCCAGGGCAATGGGAACTGCTGGAAGCGGTGTGGGCTGAGGGACTTACTGGCCACCGCCTCCAGCACCTGCATTGGCAGGGCCAGCTCTAGGCACCAGCAAACCAAACGTGCTTTGGGCAGCAAATTTTCAAGGGCTGCATTCTGGCCATCTTTTCTATTTTGCTTCTGGTGGGAAAAGCCTGGAGCCTGCCCTGGCTGCAGCAGTGCATCTGCACAGGGGGCACACTGGGGCCACTGCAGTTCACGCTGTGGGGGAGCAGCGCCGCACCTTGTGACTGGGCCGGGCAGGCTCTGAGCGGGTGACACTTGTGCTGGGGGCTGCCCCGTGGGGCACACAGAACCAACTGCAGGTGCCGCATAGTGTCTGCCCCCCAGCGGTTCTGCTGGAGCTGAACGAATCAGCCAGAGCTGTCCAGGGACTGTGGCAGGGCAGCCAGAAGCAGCCGGCGCAACCCATTAGGTGACGTTCTGCCGCCTCTGTCAGGGGAGACATTTTGGGGACAAGACCTTCTGCCGCCTCTGTCGGAGGCGGCATTTCAGGGGCGGGACCTTCCGCTGCCTAGGGAGGCAAAAAAGCTGGTGGCACTCCTGGCAGCAGCAGCGGGGCCATAGAGGTTGAGGCGCTGCCGTGTGGGGCCCTCATCCTGCTCTCTGGGGCTCCGCTTCCACTGGGGCTACCCTGACCCAGCTCCTCAGCCCCCTGCCAGGGCAGTCCCCCGGCTCTGCCCTCCCGGGTCCTGGCCAGTCCTGGAGGCAGGAGCCCTGGCTGGAGGGACCCTGAGCTGAGGTGTAGTCTGGGAGCCCCACTGTGTACCCTGACCATGCCAGTGCTGGACCAGCTGGAGGCGAGATGGGAATGGGTGGAGTCAGCACTGGTGGGGGGGAGCCCAGCCCTGGGGCAGCAGGGTGTGTGGGTTGGGGGGGAAGAGAGACCCTAGGGCTGGGGTGGCAGGGGGTGCAGTTGGGGTGGAGAGCCCAGGGCTGGGATGGCAGGGGGTGCAGGTGAGGGGGGAAGAGAAACCCAGGGCTGGGGCAGCAGGGGTTTTCGGGGTAAGATCCCAAGGCTAGGGGGGGGGAAGCCAAATTTTTTTTGCTTGGGGTGGCAAAAAACCTAGAGCCAGCCCAGCCCATCTGCCTACAGCGGTGAACCGTGGCCAGTGGAGGACGCGATCGACAGGACCTGCAGACGGGGCAGGTAAACAAACCAGCCCGGCCTGCCAGGGGCTTTCCCTACACAAGAAGCGACCCCAGTCTGAAAAACACTGATGTAGACCCTTGCTTGTTCTTCTTGAGTTAGTGCCTAAAAATAGTAGTGTGGCTGGGGTAGACCCCCTGAGTATGTACTTGGGTGTCTAGCGCAAGCTGCCTTGGCTACACTGCTCACACTGCTACTAGAGAGCTAGAGTGGGTGTGTCAATGCAAACTGGAAATCACATTTCCCAGCTCAAATATAGAGGTAGCCTACAGGTCACCCTTAAACGTAAATTTCATTTGATTCCCCAGGTAAAATTTTCTAAGGGACTTCATTTTGTAGACATATTGAACTTTCATTTTCATGTGAATATATAGTCATATGAATGTGAAAATTGGGTACTTAGACAAACAGTTAGTTGTCCTAGTTATTCATGCAAATATAGGTTTTGCATTTGCATGAATTTTGCACAGGCATAAAATAGAGATCCTTTTGGTGAATTATTTGCTGTGAATAAAATTTGTTGGGAATTTAGGTCTGTTCTTCTGTTTCTGAATTGTTCGCACACTGGTATTGATTTCTCCTAAAGTATTTGTTTTTCATAAATATTCAACTATCTAGAATATGCAAACAGCATTTGTGCTATGAGTTTGGTCTTGAATTTTTCATTTTGATTCTTTGTCTCTATGGTATGTTATTAGTCACCGAAATAATGCAGCTTTGTTCTGCTCCGACTGGATAACTGGAAGTTTTTAAAAGAGATATGTAACAAATGATAAGTAGCAAACAATGAATAATCCATTATTAATATGCACTTTGGTACAAATTGTCAGATGAATAATCATTTATGAAACTTTCCAGTTTAATGAATATATCCATGAATAAACAGGTGATCATCCAAATATTAATGGACAAGAACTAAGAGGACCCTGCAAATGAAGGGAGCAAACTTGCTCCCTTTATTCATGGACATAATTGAAAAATACTTTTCATATTATTCAAGCAGTTCCACTCCTGGCAAAGCTAGGGGAATTCCATCATGACGGTATGGGAGAAAATTGAGTACATAATGCCAAAATAGCTGAACCCTGGGGATCTATGGGCTGCTTCGGCACATGATGTAAGTTACTGCAGCCTCAGAGCTCCTTTAACTTGCTTCAGCCATTGCTGTTCCATAGGCCAGGAATCATTAACGAGCAACAGCACTCCAGCTACACTCCTTTCCCTCTGGGCAGGCCCCAATGCTAGGACTGACTCTAAATTAGCTACATAGTGAGAGTAGCTTAATTGCTTCTTTAGGATCCTCCATCACGGGATCTGCTCACTAAAGTTTCAACCAGGGGTCGGCAACCTATGGCACGTGTGCCAAAGACAGCACGTGAGCCGATTTTTAATGGCACGAACTCAAACCTCAGCAGCGGGCTGAGCAGGGTTGGCGGCCAGGACCCTGGCAGGCAGCAGCGAGCCATTAAAAATCCTGCCTGGTCCAACCTTCTCTTCTCCGTTCCACTGCCTACTTCTCTCCTTGGTAGGGGCAGGGGGCAGAAGCAAGCTTGGTCCTGCTGGCTGCTGCTGTACGGCAGGCTCCGCCGGCAGCCAAGCTTCCTCCTCCCGCCTGTCTTCCCGCAGTGTGCTGCGTTCTGCCCCACCTCCTCTCTCCCTGCCAGTGATGGCCCTTGTGATGGAGAGGAGAAGAGGAACCCCAGCGCCCTCTCTGCTCAGACTGGGAAGGAGGTGGAGAAGAGGCAGGAGTGGGGCCTTGGGGAAGGGGGGTGGAACCAGGGCATATCCTTTCAGCCCTCTGCCCTGAGCCACTCAGGGCAGGGGGTTGGGAGCACCCCCTCATCCCAGCCCACTCCCCAGCCCTCTGCCCTGACCCCTGCACCCCCCTCACATCCCAGCCCCCTGCACCCCCCAATGACCCCATCTCTGACTCTGGCAACCTCCATACATACCTAGCCTCCCACACCTCATGCCCTTACTCCTGCAACCCCATCACAAGCACCCAGACCTCTGCCCTGACTCCTGCACCCTCCTCGCACACACCCTGCCCTGACTCCTGCACTCCCCACACATACACAACCCCCCAACTCCCCCTGCCCTGACTCCTGCACTCCCCACACATACTCAGCCCCCTCCATTCCCACTCCCCACCCTGAGCACCAAACAGGAGTTTCTGCACCCCTCCCCCACATTCCCACCTGCACTCCTCACACCAAATGGGAGTTGCTCAGGTAAGCACTCCACACCCAAACCTCCTGCCTCAACCCTGAGCACCCTCCCTCATTCTAGCTCCTGGCCAGCCTGCTCCTTCACCCCCTGCCCTGTGCTCAGTGCACCCCACCCTCATCTCAGTGCAGAGTGAGAGGAAGACAATGGGCTAGAACCAGGGAGAAGGTAGGTACCCACTCTATGTGGGCAGGGCCGGGACCCCAGACCGGCAGCAAGCTGAGCAGGGCTGGCGTCTGGGACCCCAGCTGGCAAAGGGCCGGCAGCCAGAACCCCAGACTGGCCGCGGGCTGAGCGGGACTGGCAGCAGACACCCTGGCTGGCAGGAGCCAGCAGACGGTCTGGGGTTCTGGCTGCCGGCCCTTTGCCAGCTGGGGTCCCGGCTGCAGGCCCCACTCAGCCCGCTGCCGGCCTAGTTCAACGGAACCCCAGGCTGGCAGTAAGCTGAGCAGACCAGTGGCGTAAGATCAGCATTTTAATTTAATTTTAAATGAAGTTTCTTAAACATTGTGAAAACCTTGTTTACTTTACTTACAATACTAGTTCAGTTATATAATATATAGACCTATAGAGAGAGACCTTCTAAACAATGTTAAAATGTATTACTGGCACGTGAAACCTTAAATTAAAATGAATAAATAAAGACTCGGCACACCACTTCTGAAAGGTTGCCGACCCCTGCTTTAAACATTTGTATTTAATAGAAAATAATGCAAGTTACATTCATTCTTTAGTCACTGCTAATTCTTATATTTGGTGCTTTGCTTCTTTCTGTCTGTAAGCACGGTCCCCTTTATGGTGGGAGTATGTGGGGAGGAAGGTCTCAAGCTTCATTAATCAGTAATTTTCAGGATTGAACTGCATGAGATACTCTTCTGCCCCAAAACTAAATCTGTCAAAAACATTCTAGATATTGCTTTCTGCTATATTTCTTTCTTTCCCAGTCTTTGTGTTATTGACTCTTAAGGCACTCTCTTTCTTCTCCTTAAACCATAATCTTTCACCAGAATCCTGATCTATCCTCAAACTAGTATTATTTTTAACCCATTCCGACATTCTGATTTCCCTCATACTATGCTCACTGCCCTTGTAAATCTCTCTCTTGTATGGTAGGATAACTTCCAGGCAATTAGGTTTATTTTCTGCAGAACGGGTTAATTATTTTTTTCTTTTTCTCTTGTTTGTATCTGTAACTTGGACAAAAAGTGTTATTTATGTGTAAATATGATGTACTTTTTAACAGATTGTGAAGTTGGCTGTACCCCACCACAATTTTTTGAGAATGGACTCTCTTATCCACTCTCACCAAAAATCTCATGGAAAAGGCAAATTTACAAGGAGAACTCCACAAAGCCCATCAAGTAGAATTTTTGATGTATCGCTTCTTCCAGAGAGAGACAACTTTATAACTCAGGGGTTCCCTAAGAGTACAAGCTTGTGTCTGGGACTTTAAGAACACTAGTATTCTGAGAATCACAGGGAAAATCAGTCTTTCAGCACAGCCTGGAACTCTTATGATAGTCTTACTCATTCAGGAGACATGTAGTGATCGTGGATCCTGTAGAGTACCCTATACTGTATGAAACCATGTAATGGGAGCTAATCCATTTATGCTTGATGGATATTGTGACATTATCTGATTACAATATGACCATATAGATCATTGTTGCAACCACTGTTATATATTTGCAGCAAATATTGTACAAAGGTTGTCGAGTGACGTGTATATAAAAAGGTTGTGATTTGCTGGTTATGATTATGCTATAGAACTTTGCTATTACTGTATGTAATTGATTCCTTTAATCAATTTTATCTCTCACCTTTCTTTTTATAAATAAACCTTTAGATTTTAGTTAATAAAAATTGGCTGTAGTGTGTATTTGGGTAAGATCTGAAACATTCGTTAACCAGAGAGGTAATGTGTCCGCTCCTTTGGGATTGGTAGAACCTTTTCTTTTATATGACGAAATAAGATTTACAGAAATGTTCATCATATTTGACATGGGTATCTGAAAGGAGGCCTGAGGCTGGAACACTTTAAGGGAACCGTGTTGTTTGGACTTCTGAAAATCCCAGGAGTCGGCAACCTCTGGCAAGCGGCTCGCCAGGGGAAGTACCCTGGCAGGCCGGGCCAGTTTGTTTACCTGCCATGTCGGCAGGTTTGGCGGACCGCAGCTCCCACTGGTTGCTGTTTGCTGTCCCAGGCCAGTGGGGGTGCCGGGAAGTGCCACAGGCCAAGGGACATACCGGCCGCGGATTCCCACAGCCCCCATAGGCCTGGGATGGTGAACCATGGCCAGTGGGAGCTGCGATTGGCTGAACCTGCTGACACGGCAGTTAAACAAACTGGCCCAGCCATCCAGGGTGCTTACTCTGGTGAGCCATGTGCCAGAGGTTGCTGACAGGCGCGGCTCTAGGTTTTTTGCCACCCCAAGCAAAAAAAAATTTGGCTGCCCCCACCCCAGTCCTGGGCTCCCCCCCAAAACCGTTCTGATGCCCCAGCTCTGGGCTTCCCCCCACCCACACCTTCCTGCCGCCCCAGCCCTGTGCTCTCCCCCCGACCCACACATCCTTGCTGTCCCAACTCTGGGCTCTTCCCCTCACCTGCACCCCCTGACACCCGAGTCCTGGGCTCTCCCCCCCACACACCCACTGTCACCCTAGTCCTGGGCTCTCCCTCCCTCACCTGCCCTGTCCTTCTGCCCCAGCCCTGGGTCACTGGGAACTTGCTCCCAGGGCAGGTCATTCAGCAGAAATTTTGGATGTGCACAGAACACAAACAGGATTGATTCCCATATGGTTACAGAACTGCAATAAAGTGGAACAATTTTCAGCTTGTGTGATTGGAGGATATCTGGATGAATATTATAAAGACTGTCCTCCATAAATGAGGAAAAGTTGAGGTGCCTTTATTATTCTTTTGTTCTACTCTTTGTTTCTATGGGGAATTTGCCAATGCCATACCACTGTCTTCCTTTTAAACAAATAAAACTAAAAAAAAAAGAAAGAAAAAGGCAGTAGCTGTTGAAAATAGCAATGCCAGTTCTAAAAACCACTGGGAAGCATTTCTTGCTCAATTTTATCCTACTTTTTGTACAGTAAATTACAGTGGATCAGTATATTTAATTTGGCAGAAATGAAGTAATAGCTGCCCAAATTGAGCTTGAGCACGCCTGAATTTTGAGGTGTTCAAATCTGGAAAGGCAGGTGCTAGATTCCCTTTCTGAATATTAGCTAAATCTGGAAAGGAAAAGTCAATTTCTGCTTCCATGGCTCAGAAGTGGAAACCCTCCTATGTGCCTGGTACTGTATCTAAAGCTGCTGAAGTCCCCTAGCAGAGCCTCCTCTCCCATACTTTTCATTTTCAATTCTAGCGGGATCCACATACCTCCCTTGCTAGGCTTCAGATAGAGAGGGGCACTGTCCATTTAGTCCACCCAATTCCTTCTTTGGGGGCTGCAAGGTGGGGTCACACCAGTCTGAAGATGTCTTCTGAAGGGGATATCTGGGCCAAAGCCTTCTACTCCTTGGGCACACTTGTTCCCCATTTACAGTGCCACTCCACTCTAGCAGTAAGCTCTCCATTCACAGCAAGCCGCAGCATGAGGTTTCAGCTGCCATACTTCCTCCCCCTTCCTTTCCTGTTGATAGCAGCCAAGGGAATGCTGGGAAATGTAGTTCTTGCCCTGCTCCAGGGCTGGCTCTCTAGGCAGGGAGCTAACTAAGGAACTACAGCTCCCAGGGCCTTTTGTTGGTTCTCAACTCCCCTGCAAATGGGCTGCTGCAAGCACCTGCTTGCTTTGCTAGTGCCTAGAGCCGCCCCTGGTTGCTGACCCCTGGAGTAACCGGTAAGGTAATAAAGAAGCTGTTTTATGCTGGCTTGGTAAACCTAGGTATTGGAATATCCACCAGCTTTATGGAGACTCTCTGTCCCATTCTTTGCAGTTCACCCTAACTGAATGACCATAACTATCCCCCCGGGACACCAGTCACAGTCAGATATGCCATATAAGATATCTGCCAAAATGTTATAATTTGCCCAGATATGATGATCTTGTTTATATGTTTGTATCACCTTTGTATTGTATGTTATAGATATGTATGTATGTATTTCAAACTTGGACTATGCTTCTGGGTGACACTCCCAGACAGTTTGGCATCAACACCTCCTAACCCTCTTGATGGCCCATTAAGGACCATCAGCTATACAATTGACCCATTGAGAGAAGGCAGATACTCCTTATGACTCAGCAAGGAGAGAACCTTAAGGCTTCCAAGCAACATGCTGGGCAGCTTATGTTTGAAACAAAGGTGCACAGGCTGCATAACAAAAAACTATAAAAGGCAGCTGCATCTTCTCCATTTTGTCTCAATCCTTCTTCTTACCTCTTGAGCAACATTGCTACAAACTGAAGCTCTGAACAATGGACTGAATGACCCATCCAAGCTGTGGATGTATTCCAGAGACTTAACTTAAGGCAGCAATTTATACCATCACTGCTACAAGCTTGAACCCAGAACTTTGCCATTATACATGTAATTGATTCCTTTAACCAATTCTTTCTTTCTTTCTTGTAAACCTTTAGATTTTAGATACTAAGGGATTGACATCAGCATGATTTTTGGGTAAGATCTAAGTTATATATTGACCTGGGTGTGTGGCTGGTCCTTTGGGGTCAGAAAAACATATTTTTTGATGAGACTGGTTGTAAAGAACCACTTATCTGTTTTTGGTTGTGATATAAGAAAACCTGAGGAAACTGCTTTTACGTTTTCTTGTTAGCCAGTGTGGTGAAACAGGAGTTTATATTTGTTGCTGGCTTGGTATATTTTATAAAAGAATAACCACCAATTTGAGTTGTGGTGGCCCTATTTCTCAGCAGTTCGTCCTGAATTTGGCATCCTCAGTTGTGACCCATTAAGGCGTGGTTACAGATATTCCTAGGAAAAATCATTTAGTATCACAGGGAATATTATCCCATAGAGTAGTTGCCTCTTTGGTTTCTCCCACATTTAATCAGCCATGTCCCTTGCAGCTGGGCAGTGTTTAAGCGGAAATATTTCTATTGTCTTAGAGAGAGAAATGAATGATTCCTCATATTATCTATTTTGCTCCTTTGTAGACTCCTATTTTAATAAGAAACCACATCTTGAATTGGCTATAGGGGGTGGGGGGAAAGGGGAGTTGTCATAAACAGACAGCTAAGGGTTAAGAAGTTCACCTAGCCTAGCTGACACCTGACCAGAGGAACCAATGGGGGCGAAGATGTTTCAAGAAGAAAGAGGAAATTTCTTCCTTTGTTCTATTCATTAAGTTCTGAGCTGGAGTGAAAGATCCAGGAATCAACCAGGGTAGTCAGTATTGGAGAAGGAATGAATTAGCTTATGTTTATTTCCTTTTGTGACTTTGTCTTTACGCATTAGAGGGATAATTAAATTGGGTTTTCTTTTGTGTAACTAAGGCTTTTGCCCAAGGGAACATCCTCTGTGTTTTGAATTTGTTGTCTGTGATCAGCTTGTATGCTATCTCTCAGAGGTTTTTTTTTCTTTTACCTTTCTTTTTTTTAATAAAAAGTCTTCTTTTTAAGAACATGATTGATTTTTTTCCTTGTTTTAAGGTCCAAGGGGTTTGGATCAGTGTTCACCAGGAACTTGGTGGAGAAGTCTCTAAGGTTACCCAGGGAAGGGTTACAATACTTGGGAGGGACAGATTATTTTGGGGGGGGGGGAGATAGTTTCCCAAATGACTCATAAACAGCTGTTTTAAATGATTTGGGTGGTGGCAGCATACTGATCTAAGCTGTTAATTAAGCTTAGGGGTTCTCATGCAGGTCCCCACAGCTGTACCCTAACATTCAGAGTGGAGGTGAAGCCTGTGACAGGAGTATACAAGATGGAATTATAATTAAGGCTCTAAATGGGTCAAGTTTACCATTTTGTTAAAACAACCCTTTTCACTGAAAACTGACTCTTTATGGTCATTTATATAATTTTAAATCTCTTTATATACAACTATGTAATTGTATAATCTGTAATCAGCCAAATTTCTGACTGTGCAGGATTGGGTCATTACTGATTTACAGTTTTCATTACTTCAAGTTCAGTGTGAAGACTAAATGTATGGTAGGACTAAATAAATGTCAATATAACATTAAGAGGACCTTTGTTTCCATCAGTGGAAATGTTTTAGCACAGGAGTATGTTTAATTTTCTCTTTACATTTAGACACATCAAGTCAGTTATTTCAGTTCTTAAAAAGAAGACAGAGGGCATATAATTATATATATTTGAAAATTATCATTAATATTGAATCTTTAAATTTCAAATATAGCATACTGCATTCAGGATCAGAACTGCTTCATTGCTAAAATGCTTGGGTAACAATGGTAATCTTTAGGTCTATCAAGCAATTAAAAAATTAATTGTGATTAATGACAATTTTAATAGCACTGTTAAACAATATTTAAAAAAATATTTAAATCATTTTGGGGCTTTCTCTATTTTCAAATATAGGGTCAGGACTGGGGGATCTGGGCTTCAGCTCTTCCCTCGAGGCATAAGTCTGGGGACATCAGCCTCCCTCGGGGGATTGGGCTCCGGGCTTCAACCCAGCGCGAGATGTCAGCTCCTCCTCAGGGCTTCAGGCTTTGGAATCCAGCCCCCCTGCCTCCTGGGAAGATGCAGCCTGGGGCACTCACAGCTGCTGGAGCTGCAGGCTAAGGCTTCTGGCCCCCAGTGCTGATGCCTCCCACCTCGCCCACAGGTATGTGATTAATGCATTAAAAAATTAATGCATTAATTTTGCTTTCAGTTAATCACAGATATTAACTGTGATTAATTGACAACTTTAGTAATCTTTCAAATTCTCTGTACCTTATAACTAGGGTTCCACTTCATTTGCAATATTGTGAAAATTGCAGATTCTGCAATATTAGGCTTCCACCTCAATTTTGTTTTAAATTGGATTACTTTGCACAGTTCACAGTTTTGCATAATTTTGAGGTTTGTAACACGCATTGATCTTGGACAACTTTGGGCAGGGCCATAACCAGGCAGGGGCAAGCAAGGCAGCCACCCAGGGTACAAAGACAGGGGATTGGGGGAAATGGGGTAGAAAAATGATGGCAAAAAGGTAGAGGACAGAGTCCTGCAGCAGTTACCTTTACTTCTCTGCTACTGCTGGTGGCAGCACTGTCTTCAGAGCTGGGTGGCTGGAGAGTGATGGAGAGAACAGAGAAATTCCTCAGACTCCATTTTACATTTCTGATCTCCATTTTGCATAAGCAAGAGTCACTCCACCATTGGAAGCTACAGGTCACATGATATTTCAAAAGTAGCAGACATAACAACTCTGAGGTAAACAATGGCTTCAAGCTAAAAATAGAACTGATGGTGAGCATGTGTTGGAATATTTGGAATGCTAGTACTGAGCATGTTCAGTAAAGATCAGGAAGATATTAGCAAAAGCATCTAGAAAGTTCTAACACGACAGTATAAAGGTCAGTGGGCAGCAGACAGTGCTAGCAAGGTATGTGAAGAAGAGGGTTAAGAGCAGACAGAATGCTGACAGCAGAAGAAGCAGAAGAGTGGAGTAGAGTTGACAGCTGTGGAGGTAGAGAAAGATGAAGCAACCGAGAAAGCAGACACAGCAGAAGAGAGAGTCCTATGTCAGCAGACAGACTATTATAATAATAGTATATTGTTAGTGTGTGCGTATGCGGATATGTGGGATAATAAAGATGTATGTTAACGGTGAAAAGGAGTTGACTATGTAAGACTTTAGGCACATTTTAAAACTGCTTTCAGCACCCTGACTCATCATGGTTTGCAAGGCACAGCCAGTTAGGATCATCACAAACTGTAAGGCAATATAGTTTGGTGTGCTCTTTAGCTTATAAAGGATTTGTGTTTTATAATATCCATAAGGGGATTCTTATTATTTGATTGATACTTTGTTATTGTATTAGGGATTCTTATGAACTGCACCAATAAAGAGGAAAGAATGTTGTTTTTGTGTCAATCATTTATCAGAATATCTCCGGGTATTTCTTTAGCCATCTCTGGAGACCAATATCTCAGGAAAACACATTGGTTGTAAAAGTGCTGTTTTGAGGGAACCCCTTGGTAAACCTGGGAGAGGACAATAGAAGGGTAATTTTATGGGACTACCCTAATTCTGTTTTCAGGGTAATGGCGGCTCTGCCTTCAGAGCTGGGTTCCTCGTCAGCAGCTGCTGCTTTCCAGCTTCCCATCTCTGAAAGCAAGACCATGGCCAGGAGCAGCAGAGCAGTAAGGGAGGAAATACTATGCCTGCTGAAGGGCTTTATCCCCTACTATTTTTTCTCATAATTTTTCTGCTCCATTTTTCCATCTCCTTAGCCCCGGATTTTTATCTAGAGCAGCTTCCGTGCTTGCACCACGCTGGTGATGGCCCTGTAGCTGCACCAAATTGTCTAGTTGTCAAAAAAATTTTCAGGCATAACATAATAGTTGAGTGTTCATATCATTCCAGCAATTTTTTTTTGAAACAAATAGGTCTACTGTGGCTTTTCCAAGTTACTGCTATTAATAAAGTTCCATTATCACTTTTCCAGGATTTTCCAGGTCTTGTTTGGAACTCAGACACAATTATTTGAAGATCATTCTGTGATTTAGGTAGTGTCTCATTTATTATTTAAATTTTATATGTAAGGGTACATTTTTTTAGCTTTTCTTTTAGTCTGATTTTTCAGTGCAATTCAGTTAGTAATAATGTAAACACAGCACATGTCATTATCACCGACCTTTCTCTGATCTTGCTCCCTTTTTTCCTTCTTTCTTCCTTCTCTCCCTCCCCATCAACCTACACCTGTCAGAAATAATGGAATTGTTATGTTGTTTGTGTTTAGTATAATACAAGAAGCCTTGGACAGCATCTACTACATTTATCTAGGATTAATGTGAACAGCTTTCATTTCATTTACACTTTGAGACAATAAATTAGGCTTTCAGTGTTTGGAAAGATATTTGGCTTTGTTCAATTGCATCATATAATTCTGTACATTTTATTTCTGTGGTAGATTACTGGGGAAGTGTGGAGGAGGGCATGTATATGCACATGCGCACACGTGGTGCATCAGAGAGATCTGAATCCTTGTCTATGTAGTTCTTGATTGAAGGTATTCTGACTTTACTTAGGTACATACGATAAAGAATGCACATACTATTCAGTAATGCTTTTGACTACATGACAGCAGGCAGTAAAAAAAAAAAAAAGAGATGTCACTCAGAAATAAAACTCCCAGAAAACGATTAATGCTAGTAGTCAATGCCACCAACTTTCACAAAGAGCTCTGACTTTTCTCTAATTCAAAAATATTTTAAATTATGCATTTATTTGCCTCCTTAAATGGAAGGATTCCATTAAAAATCAAAACAGATATACTTACAGAACAGCATTTGTAGTCTAGTGCTAAAATCGTGCTAAAGGTTGCATGATTTTTTCTTCCCACATTACTGTGTACAAACCCTGGATCTAAAGAGTGATTCATGAAAATTTGCTGAAGAATACAAAGTAGTGTCAACTTTCACATAAGTTTAACCTCAAACATATTGCCTATTTACATATTTACCAGAGAAAGGACTTAATTTAATCTAAAAGAATATGGTTGGTTAGCCAACAAAGCTAACTAATTTTTAATTATTATCATTATTAATAATAATAATTGTTAGTGGTTTAATTGTATTTCCCAGATAATAGAATAGGTCATGAAAAATATAATGAGCTAAGGCCTTGTCTACAGTGCCACAATGCAGACGGTGGGATATGAACTGAAGAGCATACCAAAGTGTTGTGATCTAACTGCCTGTGTGGACACTGACTGGCTCAAACTAAAAGGTACTTAATTTGCATTAATGTAATACTGGTTGAAAGAGGACTACATTAATGCAGCTAGGTACCTTTTAGTTTGGGATAAGAGTATCCGCATGGGGCAGTGTTGTATCAGCCAGGGAAGGTACTAACTAACTTCAACAGGACTTTATTTTTAAAGTGGAAACCTCTTTACCAAGCTGCTGTTGCACCCTTTGTAACTCTCACTCTGCCTCAACTCCTTCTCTCTGCTTCCTGTTTCCTATCCTTTCAGACTCCCAACAGCCAGTGCTCCCAGTTCTAATAGTTACAAGCAACATCTAAACACCACATTCCCTACTCTCTTAAGAAACTCTCCCAATTAAAATAAATGTTGTTCTAACCATAGGAACAAATAGGAAACAAGACATTATACTATTGGCAGAACTATTACACTGAAAACACTGTAGATACCACAGAACATAGTCTCTAGTTCAGACAGGTGGTCGTCTGGGTCTGACAAGCTGTCTCTTAAGCCCCGGTTCCAATGCAATGTCTTGTTGTTTTGGTACTATGGTGAAGTCGTCCAGTGCAGAGTGGGTATTGGCATAATCTCATCTTGGTGCATAGGCAGGTGCAAGATAAGAAGCATTCCATACTCGCCCATCAGAAAGTCAATAGGTGTAAGGTCCCTTTTTCCCTATGATTTTAAGAGAAGCTGTGAATTTATGGTCCCCTTTGCGTAAAATTCCAGGTTTTCGTATTCTAACGAAGGAACCACACTCAAACTTTGGTTCCTTAGCACCCCACCACTTGTCTGTGAAAGCCTTAAATTTTGCTTGATTCTGTTCAACTGTTTTTCTCACATCATCTTCAGTTGAGGCCTCAGGTCATGTCTTTAACAATCCAGCAATGTTCAGTTTAGTATTCATCTGTTTCCCATGCAGTAACTCTGCAGGTTATCTTTGCATTGTGGCATGTCCTGTAGCCTGGAATGCTTGCAAGAAATCAGTAGTGAAGGGTATGCACAATCTCCCTTCCAGTTTAGCTGTTTGCAAACTCTCTTTCAAACTTCTGTTAAATTGTTTGATTTCCTCATTGGCTTGAGGGTAATATAGGGATGATCTTCTGTGTAAAATGTTCCTCTCTGCTAGAAAAGTTTCAAACTCCAGGGAAGTCAATTGACTACTATTATCTGAAACCAGTTCGTTGGGGTTACCTTCCCTGCTAAAAACTGTAGAGAGGAACTTAATTACTTTAGCAGAAGAGATTTGCAATGTAAACGCTACCTCAGGCCATTTACTGAAATAGTCTATTAAAGTGATGGCATAATGACAGACAATTGGAACAGTATCAAAGGGTCCTACAATGTCAATTGCCACTTTTTCCCATGCAGATTCAGGAAGAGGAGCAGGCTGTAATGGAGAGGTACATGTCACTGCTGTCTTATCATGCATTTGGCAAGTGACACAGTATTTTATGAGTGCTTCAGTTTGAGAGTCTATCCCTGTCCACCAATACAGATCCCGTAGTTGTTGTTTGATTCTGACAATTCCTTGAGGAGTATCGTGTGCCAGGTGTATGAGTTTTGACTGTAATTCTTCTGGCACAAGTAGTCGGTGTGTACCTCATTGCACACAGCCATTGAGCAAGGAAAGTTCATCCCAAACTCTAAAATAAGGCAGCAAAACGAGGTCAAAGTTTTGAGGGTTACTGGGCCATCTCTTTGTCGGAAATTCCCATAGTTTTTGTTGAATTGGATATGCTGAACAAGCCGCTTGAAATTGTTCTCTTGTAAGAGGGCTTGTAATAAGCGCAGCTACTACATTCTCATCCTCCGGTGGACCATGTGGTAAAGGCAAAGGCAGGCGAGAAAGGCAATAAGCTACTAAATTTTTCTTTCCATGCTTATATTCCAGTTCATGATTGAAAGAGAGCAGTCTTGCAGACTATCTAGCAATACGATATCCTGCTCTTCCCAGTCCTTTGTGGTGAGCAATGTTGTCAAAGGACTGTGGTCTGTGCACAACTTGAATGTGCGGCTCCACAGGTAAGTTCTCCATTTTTCAGTAGCCCAGACACAAGCAAGTGCATCTTTTTCGACTGTAGAATATTTTCTCTCAGAATTACTTAGTGTCCTTGAAGCAAATACAACAGTCTTCTCTGTGTTGTCCTCATGAAGTTGTGTGAGGACAGCCCCAAGTCCATAATCAGAAGTGTTAGGATATAGATAGTCAAGCCTGTCTGGCCTATACTTTAAGAATTTAGGTATATTCTTATCACTTAGCTAGTTATAGAGATATAAAAGAAAAAATCAAAATCATTGTCTATCTGTGTAAGGGCCTTTTCTCACTGTGACAGTCTGAGGCCCTGTTTAGTCATATTGAAATAAGGCAATCTGCTACTGTTAGGAAGGTGATCCGATCTATCACCTCCAGAGAAAAGAAAGAGCCTAAAACATGTTAATGGAAACTTAGTTTAATAATTTTCTGTCTGGTAAGAACTCACTTCTCAATAGACACAGTTGAAGAACCCTTATGTCTGTATAGATGTAGTTGAAGGACCCTTATGTCTGTATAGTATCAGAGGGGTAGCCGTGCATGCATGCATCCGATGAACTGGGTGTTCACCCATGAAAGCTCATGCTCCAAAACGTCTGTTAGTCTATAAGGAGCCACAGGACTCTTTGCTGCCATGTCCGTATAGATGTAGTTTTGACATCCTCACTTCTATATTGTTTTATATGTTTATTTGCATGGTCTCTGTCTGGTTCTGTAATTGTTTCTGTCTGCTGTATAATTAATTTTTCTGGGTGTAAACTAATTAAGGTGGTGGGATATAATTGGTTAGCTAATCATGTTACAATATGCTAGGATTGGTTAGGTAAATTTTAGTAGAATGATTGGTTAAGGTATAGCTAAAAATATTACTATATAAATTAGGGGCAAACAGGAAGTAAGTTGAGATTAGAAAATAAGGAAAAAGAAACTTGGATTTAAGCTTGCTGGAAGTTCACCCCAATGAACATCAAATTGTTTGCACCTTCAGACTTTGGGTATTGTTGCTTTCTGTTCAGGTGAGAAGGACCAGGGAAGTGTGAAACTAAAGGAATAAGCTCTCTAACAAGAAGCATCAGTAGTTACAATTGTGGGCAATGCAGGACTGAATAGTGAAAGTACTGGACTATGTACAATCAAGTCTTTCACCGTTTCGAAAGTAGCTTGTGCTTCCATTGTCCACACTAAGGTTGAACTTCTCCATAATAATTGGGAATGAATTTTGCATACCAGGAGGTAAGATCCAAGAAGGACTGTAAGGTTTGCAAATTTGTTGGAGGAGGAGCATTTGAAATTGCCAGGATATGATCTGGAATCAGGTTTTAGTCCAGCCTGTGAAACTGTATGCCCCAGAAAGGAGAGTTCAGTTTGTCTAAATTTGCATTTGGACCTATTGAGCTAGAGGCCTGCTTTGCTGATGCAGTTTAGTTCAGACTGCAGGTTATTGTCATGCTCCTCAGTAGTATTGCCAAACATGATTATATCATCCAAATAGCACTGAACTCCATGTTGATTCTTCAGAATCAATTACAACATTTTTTGGAAAGCACCTGGGGCTGATGCGAGACCGTATGGAACACGTTTAAAACAAAATAATTCCTTGTGTAATAAAAATGCTGTGAGGTCTCTGCTAACTTCATGCAACATAACCTGGTGGTATGCGCTCTGAAAATCAAGAGTAGAAAACGTCTTTCCTCCATGGGGTTCTGCAAATACTTCTTCTATGTGAGGAAGAGGATGGCTGTCAATCACAATAGCTTTATTTGGTTCCCTTAAGTCCACACAAAGGCAAATGCCTCCACCCTTCTTCTGCATCACTGCTACTGGTGAAACCCATTCTGAGGAGTTAATCTCTTCAATAATGTCCTTTTGAACAAATTTTCTAAGTTCCTCTGAAACAGCTTCCCTGATTGAAAATGGTAAGTGCCATAATTTCTGTCCTACGGTCATCACATTATTCTGCATTTTAACTTTATGCATTAACCCATAAGCACAGCCAAGTTTCTCCTCAACCTGGTGTTGGGTCTCAGCTGAAACTGCTGTGTGTACCGCAAGAGTGCTTTGCTGAGGGAAGATCAATTCGTCCATTAACTACCCTGAGATTTAAAGCAGCCAATAAATCTCTGCCATGGATAGGAGTGCCTTTGTGGACAATGTAGAACTCTGCAGTTACACAGCAGTCACCAAAAGTAACTACTGCTGGCAGTCAGCCATGTACTGGAATATGGCTTTTCAAATAGCACACCAACTGAAGTTTGGGTTCAGTAAGAGGTATATCTTTAAAGTAATGCAAATAGATGGAATCAGGTAGTATAGATACTGCTGAACCAGTGTGCAACATTAGCTAAATAGAGTGTGATTTGCCTGAGGGTATGGCGGAAACTTTTACAGTGTACTTTATCTGTTCTGGCATATGTGCAGTATTGGTTTTGTCCACACTCAGCACAGTAACATCGTGTATTGTAACTGCATGCACCTCTTGATTGAACTGGCTACTGCGACATACTTTAGCAAAAGGCCCAATCTTTTTGCAACGATTATACTGAGCTACTTTTGCTGGACATCCTGTGTAGCTTGCAAAATATTGTAGGGTCCACAGCGAAAGCATGCTTTTACTGTACTTTGCATCTGCTGATTCAGTGGCTTTTCATTAGTTTTCCTCCTGCAATTGTTTGTCTGCAGCAATAGTGAACAATTGTTTGTCTGCAGCCTGGAATATGCTTCCTTTATGCCTGCTCATTATTTTGGCTTCCGCTGTAGCTGACTCAATCTGAGTAGCAATGGTTATTGC
The DNA here is from genome assembly GCF_003597395.2 of Chelonoidis abingdonii. NCBI lineage: Eukaryota > Metazoa > Chordata > Testudines > Testudinidae > Chelonoidis > Chelonoidis abingdonii. The sequence continues at coordinate 280,784,358 of NC_133769.1, read as the reverse complement.
TTTTTCTAGTGTAAGTTGTGGTTCTCGAAGTAAGCATTCTCTTATATGAAGCATGGTTGTTTTCTCAATGAGCTGATCTCTAATCATCTCATCTGCCATATTCCCAAAGTCACAGTTACAATCAGACTCCTCAGGGATGCAATGTACTGCATTATATTCTCTCCTGGTTTCTGCTCATGCTCAGAAAATATGTAGTGATTAGCTACTACATTTACTTTTCGCACAAAGAAGTTCTTTAATGCAGTGAGTGCAGTCTCATATTTATCATCTGCAAGGGTAAAAGTGTAAAATATATGCTGCCCTTCTGCTCCAAGGCAGTGGATTGGCAGAGCATGCTTTCTTACTTCAGAAATCTCTGTAGCACTGATTGCAAGCGGATAAGTCTCAAACATATGGATCCAGGCAGTAAAAGCAATTGGAGGCTCACCTGGGCTTTGCAGAAAGGATGCAGGTGGGTTCAGAGGCAGAAGATCCATCCTCATCACTAAAATGTTGCATCAACCAGGCAAGATACTAACAAACTTCAACAGGACTTTATTTTTAAAGTGGAAACCTCTTCACCAAGCTGCTGTAACCCTCTGTAACTCTCACTCTGCCGCCTCAACTCCACCCCCCTCCTTCCTGTTTCCTGTCCTTTCAGACTCACAACAGCCAGTGCTCCGAGTTCTAATAATTACATGCAACATCTAAACACCACACGCAGTTATATCGCAATACTTTGGTGTGCTCTGCAGTTCATATTCTCGTAGTCCACACTGCCTTGCAGTATAGACAAGCACTCAGGAAAATTATAAACATTAACTAAGGGTGTGAATTTAAAGTGGATTAGTTAAACTGATTTAAGACAATTTAAATGAATATCCGCACAAGGGGTTAATGTGATTCGTCTAATTCACTTTAAATTCACACCCTTAGTTAATTTAGATTAATTTTTCTGAGTGTCTCCGTGTAGACAATTCCTAAATTATTGAAGATTAAGTACACTGAGGATGAAGAAATGGTGCATTGAGCCACTTTCCCTGCTTCACAATATGACACTCCCACGAGGACATAGCAGCCCATGATCCCTGAACTCAATACAGAAGGAGTTTCTAGCAGTGTTAGTAGAGTCAGTGCCTCAGGAGGAGGAATATGGTCACATCCACAGATGTAGATATTTTCTAGGGGTATTCAGACTACATTTGCTGTTGACAATTTAGATGTGGATTATCTAGACATATGAAGAACAGGATGTGACGTTATTGATATAAACTGGGACCATATAGAACATGGGTTGCAACCAAGGTTCTGTAGTGGCACCAAATCCTATGTAAAGGGGGTCAT
>NC_133769.1:280730809-280782204 GCF_003597395.2 Chelonoidis abingdonii | reverse complement strand
ACTTGCAGTTAGCCAGTGGGGTGAAACTGAAGTCTTTTGTCTGGCTGGTTTGGTTTGCCTTAGAGGTGGAAAAACTCCAGCCTTGGGCTGTGACTGCCCTGTTTGAGCAATTGGTCCTGATTTGGCACTCTCAGCTGGGTCCCGCCAGAACCACATCGTCACACAGGAAAAAGAAAGTTCTGGTCAGCTTCAAACACCCACAGAGGTCAGGGCAAATCATTATTGAAAAAAGGACATTAGCAGGGGTATTAAGGCTTATTCTGTCAGTCTCTTCGCTAGGAAGAGGTGCTGACGATGAACTGTAGCTGATCTGAAGAATCTGACTGTGGTGTAAACTTATTTAAAGAGGAGCTGTGTGGAGCTCTCTAAGAGCTCCCTGTTTCGTGGGCAGGTCTTTCTCCATTTTTCTTCATCTTCCACTTTCTTGTCTTATTCACTCCTCCTTCTCTCACTCAGCTTGTTTCAGTGAAAGAGAGGAACAGCAGACTGGTAGAACAAGTTGTTACACATTCAGTAACCTTTCTGGGAAGGGCATCTCATTGTTTCAGTGACTTTATGTCTTTAATCTTTGATCACAGCTCCTCCACAGAGGAAATGGGTGCCCTTTCTACTTATATTTACCTGTAATATTTTGTAATTTCCAAATAAAGTGCAAAGAATCAAGTTTGATTCTTTCTCAGGTTATCACAGCATCAGAATGATATCAGGAGCACAATAAAGAAAAGTATTTCAGGATTCTTAAAAGGAGCACGTGACAACAGATTCAGCAGCAGTCAAAAGTTTGACCTGTGTTATTCTGATTGCTAGTGATGGTGACAAAAAGCAGGGAATCCAGTTTAATTTTCTGATCTCAGGATGAGTTTGCAGAGCTGGAAGGTAGGGCAAAAAATCACCCTGTTACTCACAAATTACGCAAATTTTATCTAGACACAACTAACATGAAACTTCCAGGAATCCCTAGCTCAGAGTCACTTTTCAGAATAGATAGGCAACTTCAAAATGTGTATCTGGACAGAAACATGTTGAGAGTGATGGTGGTGGGCAAGGGCACTGTTCAGGGTGCAAATGCCACCTTCCTATAATCATGGAGTGTTCTCCTCTGGAATGCAGCAGCCTCTGTTTTCGTTGGGAGATTTAAGAACACACACGCGCGCGCGCGCTGAGCCCTTGATCTCTGCATTTATCTATCTATTAATATTCAACCTGCATGTATAGGAAAAAATCACATGAAAGGAGAGATTTTTAAAGGCACAAAAACAGACACCCAACTCCCCACTGAAGTTCCCTGCCAGTTGGGCACCTCATTACTCTTGGTACCATTGAAAATCTGTCTACAATGTTAGAATATAGAAAGTTAAATGAAACTGAGACGAATACTGCTTTCTTTCACTCAAGCCCACATTTTTAAATATGTTCATGCATACAATAAATGCCATAAATCCATTTGTGTATTACATTTAAGGCAGCACCTCCGGATGCAGTGCTTCTGGCATGCAAAGGTGATTTGGACAGAAAAAGGAGCTACTGTATATTACTGAAATTTATTGCAATGCCAGTGACATCAACAAGATTTTTGGAAGAAACATTCCCAAGACCATCATCAACACATTGCCTATTTTAAAAAAGTTATTTGTATGCCACGCATCAAACCATACTACGTTTAGTTTTATTCCAGCCTTATCTAATCAATCAGTGCTTGAGACTGAATGCCAAGTACTGTTGTTAGCACAAATTAATACATCACAGCTGTTCCAACAGCTTTCATCTTAGAGATGTTAAAATGCATTTTACAGTCAAACATATTTTTGATGGGGAGGCTGTAATTTTAGAAATCTATCTTATGAATATATTTTTTCCCAGAATGGATGCTGGAGATCAGTGACCCCTCCCCCCCCCCCTTTTTTTTTGGTTTAAAATAAAGGAAACCTGAATATTATATTGTTTCTACCAAATGGAAATAAACAAACAAACAGGAAAAAAGCATTTGTTACATTTCTCTATTACACACTAGATCTCACAAAAGATTGTTAATTCAAAAGTGACACACTTGAAAGTGTATTTGTATTATGTAATAATTGGTAGCTGGCAGATGATAATGCTTTCAGATTATTTAAAGATAAAAATGTATGTAAGCGTGAGCTGTTTCTACCGTAAGGCACTTTGTACATACTGGGTAAAATCCTGGTCTCATTGAAGTCAATGGGTTTTACCACTGGCCAGTATTTCACCTGTGCCTCTTGGTATGAAGTAGTGATGTAATTAATCTTCTTAATTTTTGATATATGGGATGCCAAATATCTGATATACCATATATTTCATCACATAGCAACTACAAATTTGTGTAGTAGGACATGGCTCTCCCCCGTCCCCTCGCCCTCACTCTCACAGGTGTCTTATTTATTCCAACAGGACCTAAGAATAAAAATAAATAAATAATAATAATAAAAAATACAACACCTAGCATATTTGTTTCAAAGGACTGATTTTGCAAACACTTACACACATGCTTAACTGTAGGCACATGAACAATCTTTCTAGTGGAAAAACTCGTGCTTATTGTTAAGACCATGTGTAAGTCTTTTTTTTAGAATTAGGGCCATAATTAGCAATTTTAAAAATAAACAAATTAGTTCACTAAAAGTATACACTACACAGAGCTTTGTATGACAAAGTTTATAAATAACTTGGCTGCATAAATCAATAGTGATATTTAGTTTTAAACAGCTATTTATAAAATCATAGACATGCATATATCTATATATCAAACAGATAGATTGTTTGATTGATTGATTGATTGATCAGTGCTTAAACAACAATAAAGCTCACCGATACACAAAATCCGCTTTGAAAACATTACATGAAGTGAGACCTAATCCCAATCCCAGATGACTCTCCCTAGGTTCTAACCCCTAATTTGCTATTTACAATGAATCATTATTATTTCTTTCAGTCTGTCAGTTTCTCATGCCTGTGACACTTCACATCCAGCTCAAGCTGACTTTATGTTCTATCACATACTGTAAGTCTCTTCCAGGCACAGTTCCTTAACATTGTCCAATATTATGTAGACATATATATTTCCACTGCAGCAATCTTACTGCTGTCACTCTTGCCACTCCTCTCTCATTCCCTCTCTCCTGTTTTGGTCTTTTAGCCTTCATTTTATCACCTAATATATGAGTGGGGTCTCTATTGACATATACCCCCACTGATTTAAATAGGCACCACATGGGACCAATAATCCATCTGTATAGACTTCACTACAAATTTGGGGCATTGGAATATAAGCTTTTCAGCCAGGGAACTTCTTCATTTTGGTTCTGATCATTCATCATCATTCATGATTCTTTGTCATCTCTTTTTCTAAGATGAACAGTCCCAGTCTTTTTATTCTCTCCTCATATGTAAGCTGTTCCATCCTTCTTATTTTGTTGCCCTTCTCTGCACTTTTTCTAATTCTAATATATTGTTTTTTGAGATGAGATGACCAGAACTGAGCACAGTGTTCAAGGTATGGGTATATCATGAATATAGAGTGGCATTATGATACTTTTTGTTTTATCTATCTCTTTTTTAATGATTCTAATAATTTGTTAATGCTGCACTTTGTGTGGATGTTCTCAGAGTATAATCCACGACTCCAAGATCTTTTTTTTTTTTGAGTGTTAACAGCTAATTTACTCATTATTTTGTATGCATAATTGGGATTATCTTTTTTTCCAACATGCATGACTTTGCATTTATCAGCATTCAATTTCATCTACCAATTTGTCATCAGTCACACATTTTAGTGAGATCTCTTTGTAACTCTTCACTATCAGCTTTGTACTTAACGATTGAGTTAAATTTGCATCATCTGCACATTTTGCCACCTCACTGTTTACATGTTTTCCAGATCATTTATGAATATGAATAACTTCACAGGTCCAAGAACAGATCCTTGGGGGACCTCACTATTTACCTCTCTCCATTGTGAAAATGACCTTTTATTCCTATCCTTTGTTTCTTATCTTTTAACTAGTTACTGATCCAAGAGAGGGTCTTCCTTCTTATCTTTTAGTGAGAGACTCATCAAAGTCTTTCTGAAAGTCCAAGTACACCATATTGACTGGATCACCCTTGTCCACATTCTTGTTGCTACCCTCAATGAATTCTAGTAGATTCATGAGGCGTGGTTTCCCACTACAAACAATGTGTTGACTCTTCCCCAACATATCTTATTTATCTATGTGACTGATAATTCAGTTCTATACTACCATTTCAACCAGTTTTCGCAGTACTGAAATTAGGCTTACCAGCCTGTATTTACATGATCACCTATGGAGCCTTCCCTCCAGTTACCTGATACAGAGGCTGATTTAAGTGAGAGATTACATACTACAGTTTGTAGCTCTGCAATTTCATATTTAAATTCATTCAAAACTCTTGGATGAACATCATCTGATCCTGGTGACTTATTACTGTCAAATTTATCAATTTATTATAAAACTTCCTCTATTTCCACCTTAGTCTGGGACAAACCCTTAAATTAGTCACTGAAGAAGAATGGCTTACAAATGACAACTCATGCAAATAATTCATTTAGCTTCTTGCCAATGGTCTTGTCTTCCTTGAGTGCTCTGTTAGCACCTTGCTCATCCAGTGGCTCCACTGATTATTTGGCAGGCTCTCTGTTCCTGGTGTATTTTTAAAAAATGCTAGTTCTTGTGTCTTTTGCTAGTTGCTCTTCAAATTCTTTTTTTGGCCTACCTAATTAAGCTCCTTTCTGTTTTCCTCACTCATATTTGATTTCCAATATTTAAAAAATGTCTTTTTGCCACTAACCACCTCTTTTCCACTGCAATAGAAGATTCTGTAATATATAAGCAATGGCAGAAAAAAACCTGATTAGGAATCAAGAAGTGGAAGGGATGTAATTTACCTGAAAATTAAGAAAGTTTTTTGAGCTCGGTTAGGTGTTTGAACTGAGGTTAGAATCTAATAGACAGGAACAGGGAAATGGATGGACTTAAAAGACTTAAGGAAGGAATACTTAGAGTAGGATTATTTTAGAGATGGTTAATGCTTGCTTTGATTCACATCTTGTGGGCATCAGGAGGAGTGAGTTTGTAGAATGAAGAAAAGGGATAGAATGTAGAGAAGCTGGCAAACCAGGAAGGATATAATGTGTATAAAATTTCACAGGCAAGCTTTTGGTTATTGGATAGTATTCAGCTGAAAAAAATTCAAAATATATGGCTATGTGATAACCTCAATCAGCATCTGATGAACAGGACTACTGGAATTCAGAGGACATTAAGGGGGGAGAGGGAAAATTGTTGTCATACCATCCCCTGCACAGAATACTTATTTTGTCTTTCTGAGGCTTAAAAATTGATTGATTGAATATTCCCTACTCTTATTTCTAGAGTATGCTCTTGAGATAGCACAAGGGCTTAGTTTACCGTAGCCAGAACAATCTTTTCCAATCTTCCTCCAGAATGGACTGGCTGCAGAAGGGGGGAAACAAAAACTATAATCAATAGCACTGCCTTGATCAGTGTGTCAAAAGGGCCTATTTGATAGAACACTAGGCTTGCCAATCCTCCAGGGTTGTCCTGGAGTCTCCAGGAATTAAAGATTAATTTTTAATTAAAGATTATATCTTGTGATAAAACCTCCAGGAACAAGTCCAACCAAAACTGGCAACTTTACAAAGCACAAAAATGTAAAACAAGATCCTCTGTTCCACTATTGCTCTGGTCACCATGTAACTGTTTCTGTTTATTTCATCTTTAAATCGCTAAGGACACTGCTGTCTGATGAGATTGACAGTCCTTCACATTAGTTTTACAGCAAATTGTTGTAGAGGAGAGGCACAGTGTGGCTCTGATTGAAAGCTCATTGAAGTCAAGTGGAGTCATTTCATTGACTTCAGTGCATTTAGATCTGGCCTCTTGTGGCTCAACAAGTGGCCTGATATATTTGAAATTATGTAGAATGCATGGTTTCAGTGAAATGTACATATATGCATGTCCTTTGCTGCATCAGAGCTTGGAGAAAGGAATTTCTCTTCAAACATGCATGATAGACATGGTCATTGAAGAAAAATAGCAAAGAGAAAAGACTTGTGTGATTCTTATTGAGGGAAAGTGTGGTTGTGCCTCATAAATTGGATATAATGTACAAAAACAGTTCAGCCATGGTGAAAATATGACCCATATAACACTGTCAAGATCAGTGAGCCCTAGAGGGATCTGCTGACTAAGTGCTGATCACACTAGTTAACATTGCCTGTGGGAAACTTCAACGTATGCACCTAATTTGTTCAAGTGAAAAAATGAAACACGTAACTTGCTAACAGTAGTTGGACCTTTTCCTTTCTTTTAAATTTTCTGTTTCCTTCTGTCTTTTACCTTGCAGTTACTTCTCAGTATGACAGAAAAGATCCTTTGAAGTTATGTCAGTTCATCTCACAGCTCAGCACAGAACCCAGAAGCAACCAGCCACAGACAGATTTTATTTTGTTTATTATGAATGATTGTTTTCATAAGGATGGGGGGAAATTCAGTGTAACTTTTCTTCCCCCCACACCATATTTTTAAAATCTTTGATCATTTTAACATTTTTAAATTAACCAAAAAAAAAATATCAGTGTATTTTCACATCCTCTGTCCCATATGCAACTATCATCTCCTACATGTAGACTCATAGACTTTAAGGTCAGAAGAGACCATTATGATCATCTAGTCTGACCTCCTGCACAATGCAGGCCATACAGTCTCACCCATCCATTTATATAACAAACCCTTAACCTCAAATTGTGGTTTGAAGACCTCAAGCTGCAGAGAATCCTCCAAAATGTGACCCATGCCCCATGCTGCAGACCAAGGTGAAAAACCTCCAGGGCTTTTGCCAATCTGCGCTGGAGGAAAATTCCTTCCTGATCCCAAATATGGTGATCAGTGAAACTCTGAGCATGTGGGCAAGACTCACCAGCCAGCACTCAAGAAAGAATTCTCTGTAGTAACTCAGATCTCATCCCATCTAACATCCCATCACAGACCACTGGGCATACTTACCTGCTGATAATTTGGAAACTGATCTTTGATTAATTGCCAAAATTAGGCTATCCCATCATACCATCCCCTCCATAAACTTATCAAGCTTAGTCTTGAAGCCAGATATGTCTTTTGCCCCCACTACTCCCCTTGGAAGGCTGTTCCTGAACCTCACTCCTCTAATGGGTTACGAGAACCTTCATCTAAGTTGTCAAGTCTAAAACTCCTAGTGTCCAGTTTAGATCCATTTTGTCTTGTTTCTACATTGGATACTAGCTTAAATAATTCCGTCTCCCTCCCCTAATATGAATTCCTCTATATATTAGAAAGAGCCATATCCCCCTAACCTCTTTTGGTTAGCAACAGCCGAGCTTTTTGCGTCTCGTTTCTCTAAGCCAGAGTTTTCCATTCCTCGAGATCATCCTCTAGCCGTCTCTTGAAACCTGCTTCCAGTCTGGAATTCATCCTTCATTAACGCATGGGAGAGACCAGACTGCACAACAGTATTCCCGATGAGATCTCACCAGTGCCTTATATAACGTACTACCCCTCCTATCTTGCTGAAAACCTCGCCTGATGCATCTAAAACTGCATCAGCTTTCTTCCATATCACATTGGCGGCTCATAGCATCTGTATCAACCAATTCGATAGTGCCTTTCTCCTCTGTTCACTTCCAACTGATGTGTCCTCGAATTTGATAACTCAAATTCTTGTTATTAATCCCTAAATGCTGACCTTGCACTTGTCATATAACATTTCTCTGTTACTATTACTCCAGATTACAGGTCATCCAGATCTCTGTATATATCCTGTCCCTTCTGTTTACAATTACCTCCCACTTTGTGTCATCCGCAAACTTTTTAGCACTTTCGCTTTAGTGCCAAGGTCAGTAATAAAAAGGTTAAATGAAGATTGGCCCCCCAAACCCGTCCCTGAGGGAACTCCACTGTACTTTTTGATTGTATAAGCCTTCTACACGAAATCACTTAAGGTCCATACAGATTAGGTTTATAAAGACACACTTGGTCACTCTGAGTACTCTAGCGCTGGGTGGAATGATGTGTCTTGGAGATATTTATGTGTGTCAAGTCTATAGATATAAGCCAGGGTTTGACAGGCTCTTCATCCTGTCCTGATTAAAGAGGAAAATACCTCAAGAGCAGAACATATTACTCAATAGACACACTGCAGAGCTGAAACTGGGCGTCATTCAGTGCAATGCTATGCACCACGCTCACCAGAAACTAGTAACAATAATAGATAACTACACATGTAATGTTGTCATAATACCAAATAAAAAAAAAAACAATATTAAGGATTATTCCATCAGTGATGTAAATTAGGCGAAGATTCTTGCAGCAGTTTGCCTAATTATCGCATTTATGGATCTTTTCAATATAACTATGCAAACACTATAAAAAGATAAAAATGGGAAAATTGGCATTTTGCAAAACCCAGAATCTTTAATTCACGGAGGCCTTTATTTAGCAGTAGTAAAGCAGGGTTGTAAACTGTACTTTAATGGAAGCTAATGGGGTGTATAGTTAGATGTTCTAAATATATTGCTTAATCAGAGCCCAAGGACCTTTTTCCAGAGGTGCTGGAGTACCTTCTGGCCCAGTGAGAGATGTCACCAACTCTATTTAGTTATTTGGAGTTCAGAGTGTTCGAATACTTGGGCGGTGTTCCCAAAATCTGCAAGAAATTAAATCATCTTCCCACACACATTCAAAACTGTTTTAGATGTATTCAGAAAAATGATAAAAAAATAAAAAAAAAATCTTAAATTCTATCTCCTAACTTGACGTTGGAATATACAAATCAGAAAAATCTTGGTATGTATTTATAAAGGGATTTTTTTTTTAAGAGTTAACCAGACATTTGCCTTAAAAGCATTGCATTATGAACAGGTAATTTAGGATTTACCTGAGCAGTCAGTGAATGTTTGCGTCACAAAAATATTTTAATTAAGATATAACTTTATATTGCATTAGGATATCCTGGGAGAAAAAAAGGTCCAGAAAAGATAATCTGATCCAAGAGCTATCAAATTTGAGTTCCTTATCCTAAACTTCAAAGCCCTTAATAATTTTGCATCTGCCCTCTTGTCTGTCCTTGTCTATTTTCACATTGTCCACCTCAATTTCCTTCACTTTGTCAGTGATGTCACAATCCATACTTTATCCCATGCTTCTATTACATATAGAGAGTCCATCAGATCTGTAAGGCCACTGTACTTTTTTTCTTCAAATCTCTCCTCAAGACCCGCTTTTGCTTTGTTGTCCATAAGAAAATCTGCCAATTAAGGATAAGTAAAGTAGATGGGGACAACTAACATTATTTTTTTTTTTTAATAATAATGAGAAAATGTGTAAGTGTCTATACTTATACCTCACATATATGCATTTTTCATCCACCTCCTTATATCCTTTGTATGTTATTCCTTTTAAGGTTGTGTAGATGTGCAGACTCACACTAGCGGCGCCTCCTGCTGGTCGTCCTCAGGGAATTAGCTCTCCCAGCATCCAGAGTGCCCTGTGCAGGCCAGTGATCTGCCTTACTGCTGGCTCCTGTGTCCTTCCCTGGACCCGATGTCCCTTTAACTGGGGTACTGCCCCCTGGCAGTACCCCACCGATCTGGGTCTCCCCTTCCTGGGGAACCCCCAACCCACTATCCCCTCTTCTCCTCAGTTTTGGCTACTGCTAGCACCCATTCACTGGGGCAGACTGCAGTATCAGCCACTCATCATAGGCAAAGGGGTCTAGACTGGCTGCCTTTACCCACCCCCAGGCTGCCCCTCTGCAAGCCGAATACCTAGGTGGGCCTAGAACTAGGCCCTGCAGCCAGGGGAGTTGCTGGCCTAGGGCTTTCCAGCTCCTAAGGCCTTTCCCCAGCCCTGCCTCACTCTAAGTCCCCTGGGTGAGTTCCCCAGCAGCCAGGCCTGTCTCCCTCTCCAGTCAGAGAGAGACTGCTGCTTCTGTCTTCCCTCGCTTTCTTATATGGCCCCGTTGCTCAGTTTGGGGCGTGGCCCAAGCTGCATCCACTTCCCCCAGTCAGCCAGGGTTTTATCTTGCCCAATCCCAGCCCTCTTCAGGGCTTTTTCAACCCCTTTCAGGCTGGAGCAGGTGGTCATCCCGCTACAGTACAGTCCACACCCTCATGTCCTGCCCCGACACAAAGTGACAGGGCTTCCTGCCACCTCTGAAGGGTGAGGAGCCCTGGTAGGCCAGACTATACTCTACCCTGGTCCCGAGGCACGCTGGGGATATCAGCTGGCAGCTCCTTCATGGGGCCATGAGCACGGCCGTGTATTTGATGCAGTTTACCCCTGTCCCAGACACCTGCCCCTTCTGCGGCGTGAGGGAGACCCTGGCACACATTTACTTAGAGTGCACCAGGTTGCAGCCCCTATACCAGCTCCTCATGAATGTATTGTTATGTTTCTGGCTGCACTTTTCCCCTCACCTCCTTCTCTACACACTCCCTATCCATGGTCCCACAAAGTCACGGGACCTCCTGGTCAACCTCCTCAAAGCCCTCGCTAAAACAGCCATCTACAAAACCATGGAGAGAAGGTTGACCCCTGGAGACTCCTGTGACTGTGGGGCTTGTTTCTGATCCTCTGTCCTTTGAAACATCTGGGCAGAGTTCCTTTGGGTGATGTCCACTGGTTCCCTTGACACCTTCGAGGAGCAGTGGGCGCTGTCCAGGGTTTTCTGCTCAGTATCCCCCGTCAGGCTCCCTTCTTTAGACTCTAGGACTGGAAGAGACCTCAAGAGGTCATCGAGTCCAGTCCCCTGCCCTCATGGCAGGACCAAATACTGTCTAGACCATCCCTGATAGACATTTATCTAACCTACTCTTAAATATCTCCAGAGATGGAGATTCCACAACCTCCCTAGGCAATTTATTCCAGTGTCATAGGTCATGTTCTCAAGACCTTTAATCATTCTTGTTGCTCTTCTCTGGACCCTCTCCAATTTCTCCACATCTTTCTTGAAATGCGGTGCCAGAACTGGACACAATACTCCAGTTGAGGCTAACCAGCGCAGAGTAGAGCGGAAGAATGACTTCTCGTGTCTTGTTTACACAACACACCTGTTAATGCATCCCAGAATCACGTTTGCTTTTTTTGCAACAGTATCACACTGTTGACTCATATTTAGCTTGTGGTCCACTATGACCCCTAGATCTCTTTCTGCCATACTCCTTCCTAGACAGTCTCTTCCATTCTGTATGTGTGAAACTGATTGTTCCTTCCTAAGTGGAGCACTTTGCATTTGTCTTTATTTGAACTTCATCCGGTTTACCTCAGACCATTTCTCCAATTTGTCCAGATCATTTTGAATTTGACCCTGTCCTCCAAAGCAGTTGCAATCCCTCCCAGTTTGGTATCATCTGCAAACTTAATAAGCGTACTTTCTATGCCAACATCTAAGTCGTTGATGAAGATATTGAACAGAGCCGTCCCAAAACAGACCCCTGCGAAACCCCACTTGTTATACCTTTCCAGCAGGATTGGGAGCCATTATAACTACTCTCTGAGTACGGTTATCCAGCCAGTTATGCACCACCTTATAGTAGCCCCATCTAAATGTATTTGCCTAGTTTATCGATAAGGATATCATGCGAGACCGTATCAAATGCCTTACTAAAGTCTAGGTATACCACATCCACTGCTTCTCCCTTATCCACAAGACTCGTTATCCTATCAAGAAAAGCTATCAGATTGGTTGACATGATTTGTTCTTTACAATCCATGCTGGCTATTCCCTATCACCTTACACCTTCCAAGTGTTTGCAGATGATTTCTTTAATTACTTGCTCCATTATCTTCCCTGGCACAGAAAACTAACTAAGTGGTCTGTAGTTTCCTGGGTTGTTTTTATTTCCCTTTTATAGATGGGCACTATATTTGCCCTTTTCCAGTCTTCTGGAATCTCTCCGTCTCCCATGACTTTCCAAAATAATAGCTAGAGGCTCAGATACCTCCTCTATTAACTCCTTGAGTATTCTAGGATGCATTTCATCAGGCCCTGGTGACTTGCAGGCATCTAACTTTTCTAAGTGATTTTTACTTGCTCTTTTTTTATTTTATCTTCTAAACCTACCCCCTTCCCATAAGCATTCACTATGTTAGACATTCCTTCAGACTTTCAGTGAAGACCGAACAAAGAAGTCATTAAGCATCTCTGCCATTTCCAAGTTTCCTGTTACTGTTTCTCCTCCTCACTGAGCAGTGGGCCTACCCCTGTCCTTGGTCTTCCTCTTGCTTCTAATGTATTGATAAAAAGTCTTCTTGTTTCCCTTTATTCCCATAGCTAGTTTGAGCTCTTTTTGTGCCTTTGCCTTTCTAATCTGCCCCGCATTCCTGTGTTGTTTGCCTATATTTTATCCTTTGTAATCTGACCTAGTTTCCATTTTTTATATGACTCCTTTTTTATTTTGTAGGTCATGCAAGATCTCGTGGTTAAGCCAAGGTGGTCTTTGCCACATTTTCTATCTTTCCTACCCATCGGAATAGCTTTGCTTTTGGGCCCTTAATAGTGTCCCTTTTGAAAACTGCCAACTCTCCTCAGTTGTTTTTCCCCTCAGTCTTTGATCCATGGGACCTTACCTATCAGCTCTCTGAGCTTACCAAAATCCGCCTTCCTGAAATCCATTGGTCTCTATTTTGCTGTAACTCCCTTCTCTACCCTTCCTTAGAATTGCAAACTCTATGATTTCATGATCACTTTCACCCAAGCTTCCTTCTACTTTCAAATTCTCAGCGAGTTCCTCCCGTTTGTTAAAATCAAGTCTAGAACAGCTTCCCCTAGTAGCTTTTTCAAACCTTCTGAATAAAAAGTTAGTCTGCAATGCAGTCCAGGAACTTATTGGATAGTCTGTGCCCGCGTGCGGTGTTATTTTCCCAACATATATCCCTATCACCCACCCCATCACCACCAAATCTTGGGCTTTGGATGATTTTGTTAGTTGTTTAAAAAAAGCCTCATCCACCTCTTCCACCTGGTTAGGTGGCCTGTAGTAGACTCCTAGCACGACATCAACCTTGTTTTTTACCCCTTTTATCCTAATCCAGAGACTCTCAACATGAGCTTTTGTGGGTGAATACCCACTTCGTCAGATGCATCCGATGAAGTGGGTATTCACCCACAAAAGCTCATGCTCCATTACGTTTGTTAGTCTATAAGGTGTCACAGAACTCTTTGCCGCTTTCACTAAATGTTGTAGTTATGTTCCTGAAAAATGTGACTTTAAGTGAAACGATGTTAATTGAATCAAATTTCCCCATAAGAATTAATGTAAATGTGGGGTTAAGTTCCAGGCCAGCTTCCCCTACTCTGCAAGTACCAGGGGCGGGGGGCTCAACCCTCATCCTGCCCATTTCACCCTTTCCCCCAAGCCTCGACCCTTAACCCACCTCTTCTCCCCCACCCCACTTCCTCCCCCTTTACTTCACATGCTCCATCCTGGCTCCTCCCCCCTCTCTCCCCTCCCTTCTAAACACCACAAGCCAGCTGAATGCCGCCGGCAGGAGGCAGAGGAGGGAGGGAGGAGTCCTCACTCCTGCCTGCGGCAATCAGCTGGCTTGCAGCGTTTAGGAGGCAGGAGAGGTGGGGATGAGCGAGGACTTGGCTCAGGCTCCCCCATGCTCCCCCCTGCCTCCTGCCTGGGGCAATCAGCTGGCTTGCAGCGTTTAGGAGGAAGGGGAGGGGTGGAGCCTGTGCGCTGAGTCCTTGCTCCTCCCCCCTCTCTCTTGCCTCCAAATCGCCACAAGCCAACTGATTACTGCAGGCAGGAGGCGGGGCGGAGGAGGGGGAAGGTGCTGATCCATGGAGGGTAGGAGGCACTGGAGGGGGTAACAACAGTGGTAACAACAGTGATCTAAATAGGCACTTTTCTTATACACAGCATCACCACCATGTCTTCTCAGGCAGTTTGCAAACAGGGCAGAAAACATTATGGACTCAGTCTTGTAACTGAATTAATGTGGGTGGATCCTGTCTGACCCCATTGAGGTTAATAGCTTGGCTTTACCTCCACTAAGTATGATCTAACCTTGACTTTTTTCCTAGTGTAGGTGCAGGGTAACACCTTGTAGTTCAATTTAGCTTGTCAAGTTGCATCCTAGTTTTCTGCTTGACCAGTGGTAGGTGTCTATGTGGATGGATCTGATTGCAAGACTGAGGCCTCGATTTGTATTTACCATGTATAAGCATATAATAAATATGCAATGTGCAGGGCAATTGCTTTTAACATATCTTTGCAGGATGCATTTCATTCAGTGCACGTAGACTCTTGTTACCTTGTATCTTGAAAATTATTCTGCCATCCAAACAGGTCATCCATATATATTTGTTTGCATTGTTGTCGCCATGTTGATCCCGGGATATGACAGAGATAGAAAGTGATTGAGAATATATTTTACTGGACCAACTTCTGTTATTCTAGATGTATACAGAGTTCTTCTTCAGGTCTGGGAAATGCTCTCAGAGTGTCACAGTTGGGTCATTGAAGACTTTTCTTTAATGTTTCTGGATAAGCGTAGAAATAATCATGTTTATCTATATTTGAAGTGATGAACATGAAGGTCCAGACTAGTCCGGGTGCTCAGATACTAATAGAAGCCTGATAAGTTCCTTTGTGAGATTTACTTTGCCTTGTTTAAAGAGGTAAAAATTGTGCCTTTCTGTTCCAGAGAGAGCACACTGTTATTTTACCAACATTTTGAAAAAAATAATGTACTGTTGGATGATACAATTTAAAGAGTTCATCCTTTCAGATATAAAATTTATCAGGCCTGATTAATCTGCCTTAGAAGCAAGGGATGAGCAGTTTGCTCCCTTTGTGGCTACAGGCCCAACCTTGATTTAAGGGGGGATTTGCCTTATTCACAGAGGTAGTATCATTGATTTAAATGGGATTAGTCTCATGAACAAGGCAAGCAGGATTTGGCTCTTAGTATTTCTAGCCTGGCCAAATAATGATAACTATCTGCAAGTAATTGAAGATTTTGAACATTAAGAGATCTAATATTTCACTTTTAGTTATGTTTGTGCAGGGCCATTGAAGTCACTAATGAAACACAGGACAGAATTTAGCCCTGACTGCCAAAGTTTTCCTTTAAATATTTGTTTTCAATGGGATTTGAATCCTCCACAACTCAAAGGGCAGAATTTGAATGTGAAGAAAGAGAGAAATTATTTAAAGTAAATTCAAGGGAGCATAGTCCCCAGTGTAATAATATTTTTAAGCATGAATAACTTTAAGTCTGACTTCAGTTGGACATAGCGCATGATGCTTAAAAAACTTTTTTGAATTGGGGCCATAACTAGTAGCAATGTGTGAAAATGAGGGAAAAAAGCTATGGCTGAATATGAGGAAATTTCTAATGAAGGTGATATCTATGATTTTATGACAGCAAAACATTAATTCCCTTATATAAGTCATTTCAAAATGGATTGGAAGAAGCAGTGAAGAATACTGACATACAGTAATCAACAATCCTGCACAGGCAGCAGAATGGACTGGGAGACCATACAGTAGGTCTTTTTCAACTCTAAATTGTCTGACATAGTAACATAATTACAATTATGAATAATTACATAATGTATAATTAAAATTATGTATAATTGCAAGTGCGTATATGTAATTATAATTATGTGTAATTACATAATTATAATAACATTCATATTTCTGAAGATCTAGCATCATTTCAACTGCACTAAATTCTGTTCTTTTACTGAGTAGAAGGAAGGGGGGAAAGAGTGCAGTCATCACACTGGTGTCAATGAAACAAGCTCCAGGATATAAATCCAAACTGCCTCCATTTTCAAAACTATGAAAAGAAAATAAACACTGAATATCACAGGATTTATTTTTATATATTGGTAAATAGGTAGAAGATATATCTGACCAGTGCATAGGGCAAATGAAGTCTATTTCAAACATGGAAATTTGGCTTTCCCCAGATTTTCAGTGGCCTGACTAACTTACAGAAACAAAACATGTGGAAACATAGGAAAAAAATGCTTCCACATAAAGTGTCACATTCACAATAATCAACACAGAAGGTATATAGCAGTCATCATTGAAATTACTCCTCTCTGGGCTGGCAGGAGAGGAACCTACTTTTCAAAAATAGTTTTCATAGAACATTTTGGGCCATTTCCAATCCACTTGAAACCATTACTTATAAATTTTAGGCCCAAAAAAGGCTGCTGCACCATGCATCCATTTTTTGATGTCTTGACATGATCTTCAGTGACTTTCTGGTATGAGGGAGCAGAACCAGAGAACACAGCTGAGAGCACAATGATATTTCAGTGGCCTAAGCACCAAGCAGAAAGGGAGTAAACAAAGAAAGCCAAAGTGGTTTGTGAGAGTGAGAGAAGATTAAAGAATGAAAACCCCTTCTCACTCTACCCACAGAAAGTTTCACTCTGTAACAAAAATAAAGTTACAGAGGTGATGATTTTGAAGTACCGAGCTCTGAACAAAAGGGGTCTCAAAAAGCCAGAATGATGATCTCCGTATATATCACCCAGATTTAACAGCAAAAGAAAAAGAAAGAAAGAAAGAGAAAAAAAATTGTGTGATAAGGACAACTGACAGTTACTAGATAAATCACACAGGAGGTTGATTTAGAACCCTTTCAACCCCTAAACCATAAAGCACCTACTACTACAGTTAAAAATGCTCTTCTCCAACCAGGAGTATTTGGGGACAGGGGCATATATAGAGCCAATCTATTACAGTGAATCTCTGTAATGCACCACACTTAACTGACAAACAAACAAACAGAACACATTTAGTTTTAATTTTGGCTGCATCAGGAAACACAGTAAAATGTTCAAAAAATTGAAATAAGAATTTAAGGGGAAAGAAGTTTATATTTTCCCCGCCTTCTTGTTGCCTGCTACATCACTTAGTTCATACTTCCCATTTCTTTCCTTTCCATTTCTCTTAATCTCAAAAATTCAAACCTCAGTTTACCTCCATGTTACAGCTGAGTGCTATAAGTATTTGCAATATTCAGAGCAAAGACATTTCTTGCCAAAAATTTATACACATATATTACTGCAACTCCAGTGCCTGATCAAGAAAGTGTGGCCTATTTCATCTGTTCTATTTTAAATATGGTTGCTATCTCATCTCTAACAAATTAATGGCCCTTTGAATCAAAAATATATTTGAAAGTTCCACAGCCGAGCATGATATGTTTTAGTCCAGGCAGTTTAATTTTTGGAATGACTTACCCTGAGAAAATGTTTAAATTTTCCCTTAGCTGTGTCATTTTTAACAGAAATATGATATAGTTGCAGAAGAGGAGAAACTGAATAAAACCTATAGTACAATAAAATGAAGTATATGCAATAAAAGAGGAAAAAACTGAGTAATGGACAGAACAGAAATAAATGGGAGCTAATCAATTAAATTAGCCTGGATGAAATAAATAAAATGGCATATAATAACTACAAACATAACTCTCATGGAAGTCTACAGGAAGGTCTCTGCAGAGCAGTGGAGCTCCACAGAAGTCAATGGAATTCCACATGAATTTGCGGTTGCTGAGCTTCTGTGGGACCAGGGAAAAGGGATTAGAAGCAAATGGTAGTAAAGATTATGCCTGACAACTGATCTACATTTGCAGACTTTTATCAAGTATGATTTTTATGAGATTAGAGGATACACGGCAACTAGGGGTTTCAGCTGCTTCTAAAAATGCTCCTCTCCTGTTGCCAGATTGCTGTTCTGAAGCTGCCAATTGTCTTTCTTCTACTGCCTCTGATTATAATTCTGGTAAACCTGGTGGACCAGCTCCACCACCCACTCTAATCTCTTCCTGAGTCTTTAGGCTTCTCCTGGGAGCAAGATGACAACCTTCATCCGGTGAACCTGTTTCATGTTATTGATTTACATAACAAATGTTGTCAAATGGCTACTGAACATCAATTTGTTAATCTCCTGGTATGATTATTAACATGAAATTTAAGACCCTTTTCCTTAGATAGCACCAAAAGACCAAAGACTTTCACGTGTACGAACTTAATGTGGAAAGTTTGTTGCATGCTAAGTGTGACAAATATTCAAGAGTTCTCAATGAGGATAACATTGATGTTGACTCCTCTACAAGAAACTCATACTGAAGACTCTGAAAAAGCTGCCAGATAACAAAAAAAATAAAATAAAAAAGAATGCTGTAACATTGCATAGTTTATTTGCCAATGCCTTTATATTATTAGCATTCAGTATTTCTACGCCTAATTGTATTCCAAAGCAGTTTCCATATCACCAATTGGAATTTCTCTTTTTTATGGATTTTTTGACATACCATTTTTTGACACCAATTACACTCTGGCACGTATGTGTCCTTCTTCCTGCCCAAGTTTTTTTACATTTTATTTTTTTATGCCCACTTTTAAACTTATTTGTAACCTGATCTGTTTGTGCAGATGGTCAGTACAGATTCGCTGGTAAGAGCTTATCTTATTTATTTTACAATTTGTTGTGTTTCTTTGTATCCTCCCTAAAATTTCAAATCACCTGGATATTTCTACTTTACAACTTTAGAGGTTATAACTTTTGTTAGGGACATTCCTGAGGGAGGGGGGTCCTTGAAATAATGAACTTAATCTGCAACATGGGAGATTTAGGTTAGATATTGGTGTGTCGGGGGGGGGAGGGATAACTAGAAGGGAAGTTAAGCTCTGGAATAGACTTCCAAGAGAGGTTGCAGAATCTCGATTATTGGAGGTCCTTAAAAACAGTTTGGACAAACACCTATCAGGTATGGTCTAGAATGGTTTACTTTGCCCTGCCATAGTGCAGGGGGCTGAATTTGATCAATTCTAGAGGTCTCTTTCAGCCCTACAACTCTATGATTCTATGTTTCAATTATCGTTTATATAACATTTGTCACGTATAAATCTAAAAGTGCTTTACAATGAAAGGTAGGTATCATTATCCCCATATCCTTGAAGAAACCAAGATACGGAAAGACTAAGCAACTTAAATCACACAGCAAGTCAGAGGTACAGCTGTGAATAGAACCCAAGTCTACTGATTCGCTGTCCTTTGCACTCCTATCATAGGTGTTGACTTTTGATTTTCCTGGTGGGAGCTCCGCTCCCATTCTGCCCCTGATGTCCCACCCCCACTTCAGGCTCTCCCCCTAGTCCTTGTCTTCGGACTGCTGCCTGCATGCCACTTCCTCCTTTCTGCCTCCTCCTGCCCTAAGGGTGAGTTGTGTGTGATTGGGGAGGCTTTGCCAGTTTTGAGGGGCTGATCGCCCACCTAGGCTATCTCCCTCCTGTCTCAGTCCCCTGCATCCAGCCAAGAAGCTGCCTGTGTCCCTGCTTGCCCCCTCCCAAGCCTGGCTCCTTATGCCTGGAAAAGTACTTACCTGCATTCTTCCTGCAGTCAGAACCTGGCTAGGAGTTGCAACCCCATATGCTGGGAAACAGCTGATCCTGGCTGGACTGAACAGCTCATTTGCCAGATGGGGAGCAGTTGATTGGCTGCAGCGCAGCAAACAGCTGATGGGGGCTGCCCTTGTGAAATAGCTGATTGTCAACTGCCAACAGCTGATCTCCCCGATGGATGCTGAGGACCCTGGAGCACACACAGAGCCTGCATCTATGACTCCTATCACAATTCCGGGCTAGCTGTTCTTATGATCCCCCTCTCCATTTCTTTTGGATTGTACCTTCCTTGAAGCCTCATGCTCATGCCTTTGCATCCCTGGAATAGAATCCCACCATTATCCCACTCTGAGATCAGGATAGTAGACTGCATTCCCTTCCCACCAGCAAACCAATCATGTTCATCCAGCAGATCTAATTGGATTCCATCCCAGTGAGTCTTTCTTTCAGGAGTTAAGAGCAGCAGTGAACATGGTGATCCAAATAGCCTTCTTAAAAGAAAGTATTAAGGCTTGTCTGCATCATGGGGTAATGCTCTCTACGGGGGTGTGACTTCTAAAGGTTACTAATATGTTGCATACTAATGGGTCCGTGTAGACCTTGCTCACGCACTTTACTACACTACTATTTGAAAGAGTACTACCTTAAAGCTCACTAGTGAACCTTTAGTATGCACCAGTAGGGCCTAACCAGGGGTTGGCAACCTCTGGCACACAGCTTGCCAGGGTAAGCACCCTGGTGGGCCAGACTAGTTTTTTTACCTGCAACCTCTGCGGGTTCAGCTGATCCCAGCTCCCACTGGCCGCAGTTTGCCACTACGGGCCAATGGGGGGCGACAGGAAGCCACGGCCAGCACAACCCTTGGCCCGCGCTGCTTCCTGCAGCCCGCATTGGCCTGGAGCAGTGAACCACGGCCAGTGGGAACCACGATCGGCCAAATATGGAGAGGTGGCAGGTAAAAAAACTGGCCCAGCCGTGAGCCACGTGCCAGAGTTTGCAGACCCCTGGCCTACACAGACTGATAAATGAGCAATAGGTTTCTTCACTTTAGAAAACATGCCTTCGTAGAGCACAATGCCTCACTGTGAAGATACGCCCTTATTTAATCTCAATTATAGGAACATAGCCTACCCAGAGTAAAGGGTTAGAACAGAAGGTCTACATACATATCTGTTTTACCAAGACTCTGTCCATCTTCCATATGAGGATCCTGGTAGGTCTTTAACTTCTTAGGCAACTCCAACATCTGAAGGTATGGGGCAGTTTCTCTTCAAGAGAGTCAGTGCCAACGTCTTCTACCTCACAAGGAGGAGATATTCCTAGAGAAACCAGTTTAGCCAATCCACACAGGAGTCTAGCCATCACAACACAACATTGACTTTTACTGTGCTAATGTCTTATTGTTAGTTTTGTCAAGAAAAGGTCCCAGGAAAGGAGACAAGTGATTGGTGATACTCACATATATCATCAGTCACTCAACTTCTTTCCTGGGAACTTTTCTTGACAAATCTAGCAATAGGGCATTAGCACAATAAAAGTATATAGTAATCCTCAGGCCAGGTCCACACTAAAAACTTTTGCTGGCCAAGAATGTGATGAGTTGTGATCACTGATCAATGAAGCTATGTTTGCAAAACTCCCTAGTGCAGATGCAGTTATACTGAAAAAATCACACTTTTACCAGTATAGCTTATTTTGCTCAGGATTGGAAAAAATATACTATACACTTTTATTAGTAGTTTTATCAGTATAAGCTTAATTTGCACTAGGAGTACTGTGCCTTGCCTCTTACGTAGCATATTGCATTCAGATGTTATTGCAGGCAACTTCAAGTCTGTCACATCTAGCCACTGCATCATTCTGCCATTCTTAAAGTGCAGATCTACTCCAAACATGACCTAGTAAATATGCCATTGTAGTAGACCATGTTTATTGTTTTAACATTTGGAAATTGTATGTGCTCAGTTCATAAGGGAGAGGAAAAGTTTTCCTAAAGAAAAAAAATAAAAAAAAAATTAAAAGTTAATTTCTAGAATAGCAAGTATGTGTGAAGATCTTTACCCAGTTCTCTTGGAAGTCTTACATTTGAAATGCTCACCAACTTGAATAACAGGGTTACTGTCTCTTCCATAGAGTCTTAAGGGATTTGTTTGCTTTAAAAAAGGCACAACAGTGATGCTATGTCTTCTCAGTGTGCCACTCTATTTCATGGTAAATTGTATCTTACAGTACAACTTGTTCCTTGAAAACAATGGGACTACTCATGTAGTAAGGTACTATGCCATGACAGTAATGTCACCAAGTATAAAGCTGCCTTTGTGCAAAATTAGGTCCAATCTGTTACTAACATGCTACATTTGAGACACACAGGGCCAATCTCAGGAACAAAGTTGCTTCTGATCTCTCGTTTAAAATATTTTTTCTCTCACAAAGTCACTGGCTACATATCTAGAACAGTGGTGGGCAAACTGTGGCCTGCAGGCCACACACGGCCTGTCAGAGTAATCCGCTGATGGGCCACCAGACAGTTTGTTTACATCTGCATGGCCACCCACAGCTATCAGTGGCCGCGTTTTATCATTCCTGGCCAATGGGAGCTATGGTAAGCAGCACGGGCTGTAGGGACATGCTGGCCGCCACTTCCTGCAGCTCCCATTGTGTGGGAATGGTGAACTGCGGTCACTGGGAGCTGCGGGTGGCTGTGAAAATGTAAACAAACTGTCTGGTGACCTGCCAGCAGATTACCCTGATGAGTCACGTGTGGTCCGCGGTCCACAGGTTGCCCACCACTGATCTAGAACCAATGTTAGATGAAGTTCTAAACCAACCTTTGATAGTAGTAGCCTCTTCTACAGGTACAAAGAGAATATTTTCTTCAATTCAGTTTATCCAACTAGTTCAGCTCAAAGATTAGTTCATTCAAAGTTAGGAAACCAATTGGTCATTGAAAAAGCAGGAATGCCTGTTTTTCTCTTCCATATATAAGTGTGAAGTATGATAGGATGACATCTACTAGTTCTAAAATCTTAAAGGACAGAGTGACCAGATGCAATCAGTTCAATTCACTGACTGCAGATAATACAACTTTGGTTTAATAAATAAATTTTAGATGAAAAAAAACCCCAACATGTTTTGATTAATATGTTTTATGTATCTTGCATAGTTAAGGTAGCTTCATTTAATTAAACAAAAATAACTAAAAATAAGAGGCTGTTTTTGTGTATTTTAATAGAAATCCAGTCTCCATTCAACTAGAGCTGGTCACAAATCATGAGTAAAAAAAAAAAGTTGACTGACTAAAAAGGAAAGCCATCATTTACCATATTTTAACAATAGAAATTGTAATATATAGGAATCTTAATAAATGAATTTTAAGCTATATAATTCTTTAAGTGTAGCCTCCTAGTTAGAGATATCAAATTTAGTCTAAAGGCCATATTTAGTTGCAAATCAAGAAGTTTTAATGATTACCAACCAATGATAATAAGCCTTCCTTTAGGAAAATAGCTAACAAATAGAAATGCAAAATAAGATTACATATTTTTTTAAAATCAAGGTTTCCTGTTTGCTGATTTAAATCATGATGAAAATTGGCATTTTAAATCAATCCACCCTGATACAGTACAAAAAACCTATATACATGGTTGAAAGCATGGTTTACCTCCTGGCGATGGAGGATGTGGGGATCTGTCCATAATTCTTATATTTAGCAAAGCAAAAATTGGTAAAGAAACAGGCTTTAAACAAGAAGCTCAGCTAAACTGGATTCCAGCCAGATGCAATAATCTATGGAATCTTGTCTTTGAGCTAATTGAATAAGCATATGAAAGATGGCTATTAATCACTGCTTAGGGTTTTAGAGACATCAGAGAGCTCAAACCCTATTGTGTATAGGTGGCCAGAGAAAACTGATTTGAAAAGTGGGGGTAGTGGTCCTGCATCAGGAGGAAGGAGGATTTGATAAAAGAGATTGCTGGGCACATTAGCTCGGCTGGTCTTTAGACATCAAGCAAAGACAGGAAGGGTGGTTCATTGGTTAGTTTAGTGTTCATGTCCTTCACAGAACTGTACATTCCTGTTTTGTATTGATATTTGATTCCTGTTATACATTGCTCTTTAATGAAAAGCTTGGATAAAGATTTTCCCGCAATCCATTCTCTCTTCAGAAATAGCTATGTGGTGTTATTTGAGAATGTTTAGAACCATTATTTAATGTGGCCACTAGAGGTCATATAGTAAGGAGGCAAGAGTGTGTAAATAGGAAATAAAGACTGTGTTGCAA
The DNA here is from genome assembly GCF_003597395.2 of Chelonoidis abingdonii. Classification (NCBI taxonomy): domain Eukaryota; kingdom Metazoa; phylum Chordata; order Testudines; family Testudinidae; genus Chelonoidis; species Chelonoidis abingdonii. The sequence continues at coordinate 280,758,452 of NC_133769.1, read as the reverse complement.
TCACCCTAATAATGGTGTCCTGGATCTCTGTAATCTCTGCAGTTAAGGTGTTAGTTTAACATCTAGGTTTAATTTCCTGCTTTATCACAGGCTTCCTGTGTGACTTTGGACAAGTTAGTTAGAGCTGTTTTTTTCTGCTTTAACTACACCAGCAAAATTAAAGTGGCAGACTCCTCCTTCTACTACTACCACATGTGGATTGAGTTACATCAGTATAAAAGTCCTTTTACAAGTCTGTCTTATTCTAAGGTTTTGCTGATATAACTATGACCAACACCAAATCACACCTCTAACTACACAGTTATGCCAATAAAACTTTTGAAGTGTAACCAGCTGTTAGTCTTTCTCTGTCTTCATCTGTAACATTGGTGTATGATGACTTTACTGCCTCACAGCTGTGTTGAAAGGATAAATAGTATCTGAGCTTCTCACTTCTGTGGCAATGGGACCATGTAATTACCTAAGGCCAAAGAGCGGTCAGAGACACTTTTCTTTTTGTTTCCTTCTCTATAACTAAGCTGAAAAAGCCTTATCTAGTTTAACTACCGAGAAATGTAAATGTGGCTATGACAAACAAGCAGTGTGTTTTGTTTTGTTCCATTTTCTCTATATTTTATTAAATCTTGTTTGTTTTGAGATTGCTGCTAAATGAGTAATTCATAATGATAGCCTTGGAGAAAGGAGAGCCCCATAACTTCAAATGAGAAGGGCTGAAAAGTAATGGTTTTCTGGAATTGATATCTCCCTTCTCAGTCCTGTAGTGCTTCCACACAGCAAAGGAAGGTTGTGGCAATAACTTGCATACAAATGCTTGAGCTAGCTTTATTGAGCTAGCTCTAGTATTAGCCAATGAGGCCATGGTAGCACAGACTTCAGCATGGGATGTACAAGTCCACCTGGAACCTTGAGTAGTTAGTCAGAAAGCTAGCCATGCTAAAATCTAGGCTGCCACAATTTCACTGCTATCAGTACTTGAATGAATTAGATTAAAGCTAAGGGGGTAACACCCCATGACTGCTGGAGAAACATATCCTTGATTAAAGGATCTGGACAGAGGTATTTATCCACTGAGTTGTGTTGGCATCAGTTTATGGCAGGCTAACACAGGAGAAACATTGTTTTTTGTAGAACACGAGAAGTGATTAGCACCGTTCCAATAACCAACTTAAAATTAGTAGCTTCAAAAGTGGTTTGCTGTTAGTCTGAGTTGCCATCAGTAACCAACGGAAGCGGGCACTGATGTTCAGTGGTTCTGAGTTTTCATGTTCTCTCTAATGCACTGTTATTCACACTGTGCATTGTATCTAATCTTCCCAAGATGTAAAATATGATAGTATCTGTGCTGTTCTGAAAAGGTGCAATGCAAACCATTGCTTTCAGTGTAGGGTAAAGACTGAAAGTTGTTTTATGGGTCAGCAATAAGGTGTTTATTTTGGGACATTACGTTCATTCCAGAATTCTTTCCAGTACACCTCATGATTGAATGAGGACCCTTTCAGGCTTGCAAGATTTCAAGCATGTCTACAAAAGATTCTGAAGACCCTCACAAATTTGTAACTTCAAGCTGGCCAGTATACAATTTTACTCATGAGCTGTGAGTACATCTCTCTAAATTGTGGGTATGTGTATGTGTGCCAGAGTGAGCAACCATTGAACGGCTGTTTATTTTAATGTTCAAGTTCTGACTCTCATTGTGATATTAAGCTGCATGTTCAGAGATTTGGTTTGTGATCTCTTACCCAGATTGGTATGCAATATTCAGCAGTCAAGTCTACCAGTTTTAGAGTTGCTGTTCAAAGTGTGTGCACATCTCCATCACATGTATTGTTTGCAATTTTTTGGCCTGGACTAGTCTTTGCTTTTATCTTTTCACGTCTGTTACAGCTGAGCTTTGAAAAGCAAGGTTTTGTCTAAGGTTACACCCAACCTAAATACTTCAGATAGGGCTCATTTCTGATCTGAAAGGTGATTATGAGTGATTCCTTCCTAGATTGACAGTTTAAATGAAAGGCACTTACCAAGGTTTTAGAAGCATTAGCACAGAGCTTCCGGTCTTAAAAGTATTCTGCCATGCGCTAGAGATGGGTGGAGTGGATGTCACCAATTGTGGTGAGGTCCTTGCCTTGTGCTGCCAGAGTGATGTGGTTAGCATAAATGACTTTCTCCACTAACTTTCTAGTTGTGGAGAAGAAGGATGTGGGGTGATAGCTGGTGGCATCATTTGGTGGTTTCCCATGTTTAAGGAGGGATGAAAACTCTCACCCCATGCCAACTTTTTGGAATCTTCTCTAGCAATGTACAGTAGCGAATAGGTCTGCAAGTCATGCTCATCCTTCTGGCCCCAAATTCTTAAGGAATTCAGGATAAAAACCATCCTTGCCATCAGCTTTCCTTCTTTTAGTCACTATGAGGACCTTTTTAATGTCTTCTACAGAATATGGGGATGATAGTGGTGAAGTAGCAGGAATTTGTTGGGCATTTAGAAAGAGCTCTTTCTGAACCTTCTGCCTAGTCAGCTTGTCAGTTTTGGTCTTCAAATTACATAAAAGATGTGAGGTGACAGCATTAGCTGACATTTTTGGTTGGTGAGGTTTTACCAGGTCAGCGACTCCAAACCTATGGAGGATAGCCCAGGTTTTATGACTGAAATTAATGAAGTCATGATTCTTCACTGATTTATTTAATCTGTTTTGATGATCAGAGTTCAATTACTCTATATTAATGTTTTTGCTGCATCTTGAGCAACTGTTCTTCTCATACTGTTTGAAGAGTGCTTCTGTCTCTTGCTGGCAGCAAGGAGTATAGACCTTGAGATGCTCACAGGGAACATGTTTCACTGCAGCATTGAGAAGGTGAAAAAAAGTGATCATAGTTTTCTGTGATCGACTTGATATGGTGTACTCCATCTTCAGCTTCTGCATCAGATTCAACCCAGTTTACTTTGTGAAAATTCCAATGTGTTTTCGGCATTGATACAATCAGAAGTACTCCAAAGATGACATTTAGTATAGTGCGGTACTGTTGGCTGTGAGGAAACTTTCCAAGCATTGTTCATGAAGCCTGCAGAGGAACATTGCTATCTTTCATCAGAAAACAGAGGTCTAGGTTGCGGTCAGCGTTCCATTTGGTTGAGCAAAAAGGCCCAGGTTGTTTGGTGCTGAAAATAAAGTAGATTTCTGCAAATGAGGCCCAATCTGTGAGCTGCTCACCAGTTGTATCGTTTCTGCTGTAGAGAGTGGTGGATATGAAATTCACCAGTATACATGAGTGGATGCAGAGAAAAAGTAAAGCAGGCTTCAGCAATTCAGGTTTCGCAGTTTTGTATTTGTTATTTGTGGTCAGTTGTTCAGTTCTTATTACTGCAGTGGGAAATCCCATGGTCTGGGATTTCTCCAGGAGTCTTCAAGACGATTCCTGATATAGGTGATAAAGCCCTACTTCACTCGCTGTGACAATAATTTCATATCCATGAATTTTTGTGTATAAATGTAAATATATGTGCAACTCTATACAGTCACACTGGGTAAAATCAAAGAAACCCAGAGCAGTAAATGTATGAAAAATCAGCCTAAAGTTCACTTATAATATCAGTGTCTAACCATCTTTCATATTGTCCATACCAAGAAGGTAAATAAACATTGCAAAGCATTTGGGTACAATTAATCTTTAAAATACTTGCAACAGAATCCAATATACAAAAAGCAAAAAACAAACAAAAAAACAAAAAAAAACTAAGATACCTACTGAATGGATCACATGTAGCAAAGTTAAATCATAGGAAGAAAATTATTGTATCAACACAATCTCTAGAACACATTAACCTCGACTTTACAGGGTTAAATGTCTCCAAGGTAGTACCTCTATCTCCCCCATATATACAAACTATATAAAGGGTAAGGATGCCTAAATTAATCAGAACACACCTTGAGCCCTTGATAGGACATAAGCATTTTGAATTCTAATCCTGGCCTCCAAAGTGTGTTCCACCACTCCCAACTTGATGTCATCTGAAAATTTTGTAGGCATACTCTCTACTCTGTTATTATTTAACATTGCCTTGGAGATCTCCTGAGAATGAGCGTATAGTTCCTTCTCCAGAATTATCTCTGCTGAGATTAAAAAAAATGTTCCCAGTTACAGCCAACTGTGGTGGTTTTTGAAATGTGGATAATATTTGTAAATGTATAATGTCAGATATATCCAGAAACTCAGTATGCCCTCTGCTTCTGTTATTATTTAATCCTGCTTTGGAAATCTCCTCAGAATAGGGGTCTAATTCCTTCTCCAAGATTATCTCTGATGAGATTAACAAAAATGTTCCCAGTTACAGGCAACTGTGGTGGTTTTTGAAATGTAGATAATATTTGTAAAAGTATAATGCACCCATTACATAGTTCCTGAGTATATCTGACAAGTTACTTTAAACATAAACTCTTATTTGAGTCATGTCAACACAAATATGTGGACTAATTCTCTTTTACAGATTGGAAATCAAATTATTTTATCTTCAATATTCTGTACCTTCATAATAAAAATACACAATGTAAGGATGATAACTCCATGCTGAGTTAATGTAGAAAGAGTGCCATTATTTTCACTATATTCTGTATTGAGATTCAAGAGTTACAGAAGCAAATACCTCACGACTACTGGTTATTGTCAAGAAACAAAATAAAAACACTTGGAACATCAACTCTAAAATAAATTACTGAATTTTAAAGATAATTTCTGTAAATATGTATCTATAGGAAGTAAATCAATTTAAAAAAGCAGAGACATTGCTATGACAATATTAGACTGGTTAATGCAATAACAATTATTCCATAATTATTTTAACATTTGACAAACTGGAATGTAAATAATATAGAATTTAAAAATGTCTCTCTTTTTAATATTCTTAGCTTAAAAACAACAACAAAAACTTTCCAAGGGATTTAGAGAACTCCAGTGAGTAAAAATCATAGCATATTAACCTTTTGGTAAATAACAGCTTCAGTCAATAGGAAACCATCAAGCATTTGTACTACGATCTAGCCTTTTTCACAAAGCATGGTTTTCAACCTTTACTAATGGGTAAACCTCAAAAATGTGATGGCTCAGTTAACTCAAGAATCCAGATACAGATCTAAACAAGGAGATATTTCTTCTCCAAATCTGTTTGAGGTCATCAATAAATAGGATGACACTTCTCAGAGGCCACCAAAACTCTACAAGTATCTGAAGTTTTATTCAAACTTCTTCCATTTGAATACTTGGATTAGGTACATGGGTACAAGCTTTCTTGTGTGATTTCCAGTAATTTTGTTTTTAAGCTTATCTAGACTTACCATAAGAATAGCTACTTCGTGATATTTCAGCACTCTCTGGTTCTAATACACTCTGGAAAAATGGAAGAGCTATAAACTTCCAAACATTTTAGAAATCCAAAAGAAATTTGGTACTAAAAGTGAGAAAAGCCCCTTTTCCTCCCACTTTGACCCAGCTATAAATTTGACACTAAATGTTTCAGATTAAAAGGATCCATTTAATAATTATTATATGGAGTACGGATCAGACTACTAACTACATGTTCATTATTTTTCACTGGGTATGTCCTACCTCCTCCCCTTTTATTATAATGCTGCCAAAATTTATCAGCAAAAGATACTGTATGTGTGCTGTACCAACATTTTTTTGCACTGCACTGTGAATTCGCTCCAAAACTGCATGAAAAAAATTGCCAAATGACTTTATATGTCCTGATGAGACATAGGGAATTTGTGTGCCTGATGATGGGGAATATACATCCATGCCATATTTTGTAACTAAAAATCAGAAATTAACATAAGAATATATATACAGTTGGAAAGGTGGATGTGTTATCAACAGAAATACCACTTATCCATGTGAAATTGCCTCATTTTTTCCTCCTTTACTGCTCATTCTCTAAAAATTGATGCCTCAACATATTCTTTAATATATCTCCATAGCTTTATTTTTCACCTATTCTGCCCCCTCTCTTTTGCCCTTAAATCTAATCTATTTCTCATATAATTTTAGCCTTCATTTTTCTTGAGTTCCTCCCCTTGTCCCTTCCTACATCCTTCAAATTCTAGAAGACTTTGAGATAAATTTTGATATTTCAGCACTGCTTCAGTAGTGAAAAGCCTGACAAGTCTTGAATTTCACCTGTCTCTCCAGTATCTCTTATATATGTTTCTTAATTTCTCAAGCATTTTTAATACCACCTAGTTATTCTCATTATTTTTCCTTATTTTGTTTGAGATACGATTGAGAAATGCCAGGCAAATTAAATAAGATAGTCCAGCAATTAAAGTGAGCTGATCTTTTTGTTTGTGAGAGAAGGACAAAGCACAAGATAAAGGGGAAAAAATCACCTTTCTTTCTTAAAAATGTATACAAGGAAATGTATTTCACATTTATCACTGAGAGGCAGTGTTGCCTAATGGCTAGCACATTGGATTGGCACTCAGAACATCTGGAAGCTATTCCCAATTCTGCTATGGGCCTGATGGATGACCTTGGGCAAATTGCTTTAACCTCTTGTGCCTCATTTTCCCAATTTGTAAAATGTAGATAGCTTTGAAAACTACTGATGGAAACTAAATTTTATTATGTTTTCAGGGTGAAATGCATACCTATGCATAGGCCAACTTAAGACCTATGGACCACTCCAGTCACACATTAGCCTTAGTTTGATGGGGTATGTGGGAATTAAGAGGTACAAAGTCTTTGCATTGTTTCTGCCTGGAATGAATTTCAACTTTAGCAAACATGACCTCAAATTGGGCCTTATTCTTAGATTTCAACAAAGTCTTTATTTCCCACTACACTGAAAAATATTTGACAAAATTCCTCATTCATTCCCAATTTGCAAGCAATGATTCTGAATAGTGATCTAAGAAATCCAATGAAATCCTTGCAACCTTTATAAATGTGCATAGAATTTACAAAATGTGATCAAAAGTTGATGCAATTAAATTATTTTAGTCTCAAACCCTAAAACAAAATAACAGTTTCTTGAACTATACTCTGATATACTATCAAAGCAAAACCAAGAAAATTAGCTCTGAACTAAATTTCAAGTTTATCACTTAAATTAGTCCTTCTGCAATTTTTAAATGTATAGATTAGGCAAAAAGAAAGTAGCAGTACTTTTAGGCTGTTATGAAAACCAAATGTAAGCTACACAAGTTCTGTTTCAGAGACCAGTTTCTCCAATCCACAAAATATGTTTAATAGGCAGGGCCGGCTCTGGCTTTTTTGCTGCCCCAAGCAAAAAAAAAACACCTGCGGGCCAGCCAGAGAAGCGAAGGGGAGGTAGGGGGGAACCAAAAAACCAGCGGTGCAGATGGAGCATGGGTGCAGGGGTACTCCCGGCCCTGCAAATGTGCCCTGGGTAGCAGGGAGGAGAGAGAGAAGGGGGCGGCCAGGGCTTCCTTCAGCGGGGCACTCACCGCACCGCCTTCCAGGTGGGCTCTGTGCCGCTCCAGTTGGCAGGCAGGGAAGGACGCGAGACCAAATTCTCATTTGAGTTTCAGTAAATGGAAGACATGTTTCTAACGAACCTAAGGCCAATGTATTACTTTGGATGGAAAACACGAACATAGAAGCTTGAGCCTATTTCTGCTGTTTTGTCATGAACTCATGCAAAACAAGTATGAAAGAAAAATGTGCACAAAACTTCATAGAAACAAGCCTTGGAGTTTCACTCTAGTTTAATCGTTGATTTCCTATAGTTATGATGTTAGTCATGATACTGTAAAATGAGAATATAAATGTTGATATTATATAGATATCTACATATTATTAAACACAAAATACCTCCCACCTCAAAAAAAATCTTTACATTAAAAGAACATTACAGTTGCAAATTAAAGCACTCAAAAGTTAGGAAATACCAGAACTAAAGCTGTCTGTACAACCTTAAATGTGACCTATTTGTATGCATACATTATGATAGTCTTTAATTAAATAACATTCCTCCCCCTGCCAAAATTCTAGCCTCATTCAGTGCACAGAATGGATAGTGCTTCCTTAATGAGCATCTATTAAATATTTTCTTTTTCCTTCGTGTTAAATTTATGCCCTCAGGCCTTATTTACTGCATACTACCCAAACCCTGCTCTGAAGATAGAAATTTCCTCATGGACTTTTCTCTGGAGCATCCCTATAGTATCTTAATTCTTCACAAATAATAATGCATTCATTTTCACTACACCATTGTGAGATTACAGGTGGTATTATCCCCATTTTACAGAGGTACAGCTAGGGAGCTGAGGCACAGAGTGGTTAAGGTCAAAAGTATTCACTAATTTTGAATGCCAAATTTAAGGCATCTAGGACTTGATTTTTAAGAGTATTTAGCATTATATAGCTGCAGTTTATATATCCAAAGCACAGTTCCCATTGACTTCAGTTGCAGCTTTGAGTGGGCTTTGCTTCTGCAAATCAGAACCAGCAAACCAGCATCCCAAATCAGGCACCCAGAAAATGAGGACCACAAAAGTAGTGACCATCAAAAAGTGTCGTTTAACAACTTGACTAGCATCACACAGGAACTCTGTGACAGAAAGAAGAATAGAATCTAATTCTCCAGGGAAGCATTCAATTGCCTTAATCATGTGACTGTCCATTCTCTTCCTGCAGTCTTCCGCCTCCTTCTCTACATACCTTCCTAATTCTGCAACAAGTGCGGCAGAGGTCCTACAGACAACAGTCTCCCTCACTACAGAACCCTGATTCACCCCCCACAGCAGATCCATCTTGAATGAGGTAAGGGTCCTGTGGGGGAAAGAAATAGCTTTTGAACATGTAATTAAAGACTGTATCATAATGCATATGTACAAGGGGGGCAAATTAAAGTTGCCCAGGAAACCTTAATTCTGGCATTTTCTAACTTTTACATGTTTGACTTTGCAACCTTAATAATGTTCTTTTAACACAGGTTTCATTTTGGTACTGGGTTCTGTTTTTTTTGTGGGGTGGTATATACATATGTGTATATAATTTCCTTGGCTTCTAAAGAGTAAACTGATCCAACATGCGGCATCATATTGACACTTGTGTGTTTCATCAGCAGGGTGGAACATTTAGATCCACCATACAGATCTTGCTACTTGAGCTAACGAAGAAACTGATGATAGTGTGGTCCTCTGCATGGACCAGTATTAGAGAACGATGGAACACTTCGCCCAGCAGGTCCTAATCTCACCACTCTAAACTCCCAGTCTCAGTCTCCCACACACTCCCAGTCTCAATCTCTTTCACTGCAATTACCAGTTCCCTAGTCCACACACCAGATTTTTTTCTCTCCGGCATCTTTGCCCAGACAGTCTTAGCCTCCAGTTCCTCATCCAATCTCTCACTCCTCTTCCCTGGTCTCCAGTTACCGTTGCATACTTATTTTCCCCATACCCACTGATTGCCAGCCCCAGTGTTTTTCCCTCGACTCCTCATCCAATGTCAATGCTATCCCCACAGCTCCTTGTCTCAGTCTCCATGCCCAGACAGACTCAGTCTTCCCCCAGCAACTCATCCGATCTCAGTCTTCCCTCCGATCCTCCATCTACTGTCTCCCAGACTCCTCATTTCCCATCCTCTCCTTGCCATCCACTTTAAAGTGTCTATCACCAGCACCACATGGGGTCTTGCAGAATGCTTAAGTGACCTGAGTTTAAACACTGTTGTTGTTCCTGGAGTTTATGAAAGGGCATTGTAGCAAGGAGGCATAGTCTTCCTCCCATACAGTGAGTGAAGGGTGACCGCCCCCTGATGTGCAGAACGAGGACACCTCTGCCTGCCCTGCTGGAAGCAGAGGTGTGGGACAGGAACCAGAAATAGAAAATGCCGGCTCTCCAGCTCATTTGGGCCAGATCTCCCAGAGAAGCAGGATGTCTCCCTCCCCGCTGCTGGAGCCCAGACCTGAGGCCACAACAGTGCCATAGACCCAGAGGGACTGCCAGAGCTGTCAGACACCAGGGACACCAAGGAGCTATTGCAACTGCCACCTGCCATTTACTCAAGTGAGGCAAATGACAACCTGAAACCCAGGTACCCCCCAACTGGGAGTGTAGGAAGGAGCCCAGGCAAGCTGAATAAGGTGCGGCTGTGTTACTAACTGCAAGCTGGCCAATGTGTTGCAGCCGGATTTCCCTGCTGACCTAGTGGAGGGCCACTCCACCACTTTTAGGGCCCTGGGCTGGGATGCAGTGGGGTGGGTAGGCCTGTGTCCCCCTACCCCCTGCCACCCCACCCCTGGGGTGTGGCAGCCTCCTCACCTTTAGACCAGGAGGCCTGCATTGGTCTTGCACCCGCACAAGCTAGGACATCAAATGATTCGCCAGAGAGCTACTCCCCCTTAGACTGCTGTGTTGTTCTACCTGACTGAAGGCCAGAGTCATTACCTCATTGCTGGCCAACCCTGAGTGAGGGCCCCGGGCAGATAGATTCACCTCTGTCCTGCCTCACTGCAGGCCAGAAGCAGTACCTATGTGCTGCCCCATCCTATCTGAGGGCTGGGACACACAGACTAAATTGTTGCCCGACCTGGACTGCAGACTTGGACCTATTAACTGTCCACTAATTCCCCCCAGAAAAGAGCAGTTCTAGGAGCATTGCAGTGAGAGGGTGTGGTCTCCCTCCCTGACAGATGGAGAGAACTGCAACCGCCTTACATGCACAATTGTGTTTGGGAAGTCTTTGTACTTTCCTCTGCCTTGTGCTCTATCAAAACTGGGAACAGTTTGGTTTTCAATGGCTAATTTGCAAAGTTCCCTAATTTACAATGGATCTCCTAATCATTAACAGAATTTAATGAGCTACTTCTCAAAAGTGATAGAATGATGCAAGTTTCTCTCTTTTATATTGCTCATATCAACAAGCAATAGAAAGATTAAAATAGTTTGAAAAAATTACTGACCATATCACACATTTCCAGTATAATCAGATTTATAGCACAGAGTGGAGCCTAAAGACTTTTCAATCATTTGGCACTACAATCCTTCATAATAGACATTTAGAGATCATACACTTATACAGAACAGAAAAAAAACGAATGGGTCCCTAGTGTGCTGCTCTTAATGTTAGTGCTGACTGTTCCCTTTGTTGAAACCAAAGCCCTGATCCTGCAAAGATTTATCTAAAGGATCTGAAAACTGTGATGAATGTGGGGGTACTTGGTGTCCTATGCTGACCTGTACCATGATATGTGGTTTCACTATGAGATACCTGAGATGTTGTATTGGGATATCAGGGGGAGAGTACAGTTTCAGCACACTTCGGCAAGGGAGAAGGAGGAAGCCCTATCCAAGTGACTTGCTTCTGTCCCCTACCTAGCAGAAAAGGAAAGAGGAAAGAAAATTAAAAGGCATTCAAAGGCCTAAGGGGTGGCCCCAGGCAAAAGCACTTCCCTCTGAGTCTTGGAAGTTACCAAATTCCAACCCCACTGTACAATGGATAACTGGAATTTAGAAATTGCAGCAGTGGCTTTCAATCTTTGCAGACTACCATACTCTTTTTAGCTGATTTGTCTTGTGTGCTCCCAAGTTATAGCTCACTAAAAAACTACTTTCTTACAAAAATCAGACATAAAAATGCAAGCGTCACAGCACACTATTACTGAAAAATAGCTTATTTTCTCATTTTTACCATATAATTATAAAATAAATTAATTGGAGTATAAATATTGTACTTATATTTCAGTGTATAGTATATAAAACAGTATAAACAAGTCGTTGTATGAAATTTTAGTTTGTGCTGACTTTTCTGGTACTTTATATGTAGCCTGTTGTAAAAGTAGGCTCATATCTAGATGAGTTGTTATACCCACTGGAAGACCTCTGTATACCCCCTAGGGATATGTGTACATTTGGTTGAGGACCACTGATTTGCAGCTTAGTTAAGACACACTTTGCAGGTTGTCAGGCCTGTCAAAACATCAGAGGGAATATGAAGGAAACCTCACTGTATAGCCCTGGGAGTGAATACTTTAAGAAATAAGGGTTCATCACCCTCCGTGATCCCTAGAAATCAAAGGGGAGAAGGAAGAAGACAGGCCCAGATCCCAACTTCACCCCCAGAAGACCTGAAGCATGCAAGGCTGTGCAAGAACTTCCTTTGGGTTGCCAGCTAAACTGAATACCCTTGCCTCACTCCAGCCCTGTCCCTGCCTCAGGACCCCACCCTCTGCTCCACCCCTTCTCTGAGGCCTCAACCCCTGCTCACTCCATCCCCTCTGCCTCTGTCTCTCAGTCTCCCCAACACTTGCTTACTCGTTCATTTTCATTAGGCTGGGGCAGAGGGTTGAATTGTGGGAGGGCATGAGGGTTCCAGCTGGGGTTGCGAACTCTGGATTGGGGCCGAGGATGAAAGGTTTAGGATTTATGAGGGGACTTTGGGCTGGTAGGGGTGAGGGTGAAGGGTTCAGAGTGTGGGGTGGGGCTACGCTCTGGGACAGGAGGTTGGGGAACAGGAGGGGGTGAAGGCTCTGGCTGTAGTTGAGGGTTCTGGGGTTGGGCTGGAGATGAGGAGTTTGGTGTCTAGGAGGAGGCTCTGGGCTGGGGGTTGGGGTTGAGGGATTTGGAGTGTGGTAGGGGACTCAGGGCTGGGGTAGAGGGTTGGGATGCTGGAGAAGAGTCAGGGTGCAGGATCCAGGCAGCACTTACCTCCTGCAGCTCACGGGAAGCAGCGACATGTCCTTCTGCCACCTAGGTGCAGGGGTGGCCAGGGGATCTCTGTGCACTGCCCTCATTTGCAGGCATCGCCCCTACAGCTCCCATTGGCTGTGGTTCCCAGCAACCGGAGCTATGGAGCCGGGACTTGGCACGGCATCTGTGCCAGAGGCAGGGGTAGCACATAGAGTCCCCCCTGGCCACCACTGCACCTTGGAGCCAAAGGGACATGCCAGCAACTGCATCCAACTGGACTTTTAGCAGCCTGGTCAGCTGTTCTGACTGGAGAAGCCAGGGTCGCTTTTTGACTGAGTATTCTGATAAAAAAATTGGATGCCTAGCAAACCTAGGTGCATGTCTGTGTGCATACTCATCCAGTGTGATATGAATGAGGGACATATGATGAAGGTGGTTGTACTCAGTGTTGAATGTTGATCTGTTCCCTGAAATAGGTTTAGATACTGGATTTCTAAAGGCTTGCATACACCGGGAACTTTACCATCATTACTATACTGGCATAATGATATCAACATAATTATACTGGCATGACTCCAGAAGAACCACTCTTTTACATAAGAACAGTGGTCTTTTTTGGTTGTTATTCCAGCTAACAAGGCGGGAGTTAAACCAGTATATACTTAGATATACTGGTATAGTAATGACAATTTCCCCTGTGTAGACAGCCTCTGAGGATGTGTGTTGGTAGGTCACAGCTGCAAAATAATTTTGATCACATGTTCCTATTCTCTCGCACTCACATTCAGAGTTATCCTTTTGTAATGACAAGCATGCAGAGGGATATCACAAAGCCCATGCACTATTTAAGTCCCACTTGAGCTCCCCAGATATAGCTTCAGTGGGATGTAAATGGTATATAGGCCTTGTCTGATCTTTCCACAGAGCTGAATTTCACTCAGTGCATTAATTCTCAAGAAGGAGCACAATGCACGAAGGTACAGACCTGAACAACTCTTTTCCCTTCTACCATAGGTGCAGAAGGTCCTCTGGCAATGATTCTTCTCGGCAAGAAGTGGATGTGGGGCATGACTTAGCCTGCAGGGTATGGCATCACCTATGCCACTCAGAATATGGCCCAAAGGGGATTTGTGTGTGTGATAGTGGAAGAAGAGTTTTGAGTGGGGAAAGAGATTGGTTAAAGGCAAGACAAGTAGTTAGTGAGACTATTCACATAATTAAGGATTAAAGGAACTGTCTCTAAAATCTTGTCTGTATAAAGCTCTGTCGTATGGTGCTAGCTGGAAACATGAAACAACATGTAGAGCTTATGTAACCCACACACCTCCTGGGTGTGGTGTTCTGTCCCATCTAGTGGCACCAAAACCACTCAGAGAGAATGATAAAATGAGTCTGCTTAACAGCCGGTTGGCTTTTAGTTCAAGGGGTAGAGGCTCATGCACTAAGCTCCAGAAGTTCCTGGTTCAATTTCACCTGCTGACAACCAGGGTCTGTCACCGTTCGTTACACTTTCATCCATAGATTTGGAATCATTTCTAGCAGATTGAGAAAATTAATCAGAAATATAAGTTTATTACACCAAAGTCACACAAAGTCAGTGACAGAGCAGGGAATAGCAGTCAAATCTCCAGATTCAGTACATACAATTGTGTCAGCAGAAGGAAAGAGTGGTCTGAAGGTTAAGGTACCACATTAGTAGGGCCTCAAGAAATTGGGTTCAGTTTGCAACTTCAATACAGATTTCCTATGTGATGTTGAGCAAGTCACTGCCATCTTGCTGTGTCCCCACCTTTATCATGCCAGTTTGTCATTTGGGGATAATACTTCCCTTGTATACAATGATGGGAAAATGAACTAATTGTTATCAGACACTCAGAGGTCACAACTTCCCTGGAGACATCCTGGGACAAATTCTTGATATTCAGTGTAGTTGGGAATTTCAGGACTTGATTTGACCCATAAAACTGAGCTAACATGTAAAGAGAGTCACAGAAGTGGAAGTACATGTGTGACACGGAGGTAGTATATTTACTGATATTTTTTTTCTGCTTTCTGGATATTGTCTACACTATAACCCATCTAAACATTTACATTAGCTAGAAAAAATAAAACTTAATGGAGCTCTGTTCTAGGATTCCTTTTCTCACTAACACATGAGAACAAAAGAGTAATTGAATATAATACCTTATTTTAAAGTTATCGTATTACTAAAATTAGCACACAGACAAGCTGAAGGGCTATTAAACACATACAAAGAGTTTGCATAAATTCTTGTAGCATCTTCTTCCTGTTTTTGGTTAATAGTGATTTGCAATATGAAAAAATGAAACAGGATTTTAGCCACTTAAAGTCCATTGCATAAAGCGCTGATAAGTAGTTGGGTAATTTTTATTCTGGGGAATACATAATAAAGTTGATTAACAGAACAACTCTTCAAGCACTGTTCTAGGAGGATCTCCCAAACTGATAATACAGTGGGTGAGGTAGAAAACAAAATGTACACTGTGTATATCCATAGAAAGATAATTTGAATTCTATCCCTAGAGGAATGAATAGATATGACTTGTATATCATATGATTAGTTTCCCAATTCACAGAATACCAAGTAGTCATATTCTTTTGTGGGAAAATTATAAGCTATGCTGTTCATTAATATTTACAAAAAATTTTTATCCTAGTCTCCGAAAAGGTAATGTTTTTCCTATGGCCCCTACGTATACATTGCTGAATATGGGAAACAACTAAGAACAGGGTTGCATGCCTGGAGAAACAGGATTAAAAAAATCACTATTTTGTGCAATGTGCTATGTAAAGGTTAGAAAAGAAGACAAAATAAAACTAGTAGAGGCATATGAGTAATGAGTTTTAAGGAGGAAAAAAATTGGGACATCACGTGGAAGCAAAGATGGGAACATAATTTAACCTATTTGTTAATTTTACATATTGTTGAGAAGTGCATGCAGTTTCACTTTTTTTTTTTGACACAATAACTGGGTCTTAATAGAGGTCCAAACTGATGAAACCCCTCCACAGCCAGTTCAGCAGCATCATCCAGTCATCCCCCATTTCCCAGCATGCACAAAGCTCCAACTACAAGCCAGAAGAATCGACCATGAACTTCTTCTTTCCAGTTGAGGAGCTGTCACTTCCAAGTCCTGAGTCTTTTGAAGAAGCTGAAGGGTGAGCTGGAAACAACCGCCAACGGGCTTCTGGTTCCCACATGATACAGGAAGCAGCTGATATGAGGAAAACGAGAGAGCACTTTCTTGCTCCTTCCCTCCAGGCTTGCTTTGCTCTAACAATAAAAGAGTAAGACTGATTTAAAAATCCAAATCTTGGAGATACGACATAGCAAATCTTCATATGGAGATCCTAAGTATAGCACTTCTCTTTACAGGACCTTGAGCGCCCCTGCCATTTGTCCTGACATTTCAAAGTCATACAAACACACACACACACACACATATGGATTTCATTATGGCATACGTTTCACAAGGTGATATAAGCACTTCACTCTATGATGTGTGTGTTTTACCACAAGACACCACCCATGCGTTCCACTAGGGGATATATGTACTTCTGAAAAGAAGGATTTGAATGTATTATCAGAAAAGAAAGCTTTGAATATCTCCAGCAGCACCTTATATTAATGTAACTGCTTAATGCTGTCTCCTATTTTAGATTGAGTGTCCTGCATTATATTATTTTTATATGGCACTAAAGCATGCTTGAGTAACTGTGTATGACTGCTGTCCCCTTTTCACAAAAATGAGACATGCATTTTAAGAGATAATCCCAAATGGTCAAAATTTTTGAATAATATAAATTTCCTTTCTTCTCCTCTGAGTTAATGAGACAAGATAATGGATAAGTAAAATGTTTTCTCCACTCTATAAAATCTCACTTTTACTTGCTGCTTTTAAAATTCTCTCTCCTCTATGTTTGCCTTATCAGTTAGAATTCCAGCACCCTCACTCTTTCCAAATAATTTTAAATAGAATTGTTTATAAGCATTCAGAAAACGGGAACACCAGGTGCAGTTGTTTGGGGCCTGACCTTGAGTTAGCGTGTGCCTGTGCTGCTTTGCCCATGTGCATAGAAGAAGAGCATAATCTCTCTGTGTATCAATGGCGGCAGCAGCCAGTACCTTTTGCTGCTTGTGTGGTGGGGACACTACAAGGTTGGGTACATGGTTCCAAAATCCTAAATCACATGCTTGAGAGCACTCACTTGTCTCTGACCAGGCCCAAACCCTCTTAGTTCCCTTTCACAACCCTTGGAAAGGTAAGAGGTAATGTTTCCATTCTTGTCTAATGCCAGAAGGAAATGCTGTACTCATCAATAAGAAACACTTCTCTGAGAAGAAACACCTTCTGTTAGCATCAAATACTATCCATGGGGAAAGACTCCAAGCAGCCTCCAGCCCCGCCTTAATCCCGAACAGGGTATGGTACCTTCCAAACCTTATGGCAGCCTCTGGTGCTTGATCACAGCCTGAGCTCAGAGTGTGGAATCCTCGGGTCTGCTACACCAACTGGCATCCATCTCCACAAACCCTGGGCTGCTCAGGACTCCAATGCTGGGGCTGCCTGACTGCAGTTATATGGGGTGTGGGTGCAGGCAGTGTTGCAGCAGCAAACAGAAAGTGACCAGACCTCAGCCATCTATGTGTTTTCCTTAGCCCCAACTCTGCACCACTTGTTTGGTCCAGAGATAAAAAAGTGGCCTGCAGTCAAGTCCCTGTTGCCATTTAGCCAGGGCTTAGCTACCACTATAGAATAGCATTCCATGTGTCAATGAGATGCAGTATGTGAATGGTGGGATTTCCCCTTTTATATAAGTGGGGATCTGGGTCCAGCTCCACTTTCTGCCTGCCCCTTAGTTAATCAGAACTTCTGTGGGTAGGGCTTTCCCTTTCACACTACTGCTGTTCTGTGAAGTGACAGCTCGACAGAAGGAGTGAGCAGTGTGATATCATGTAGAATCTCCCCTCAAATTCATGAGCTGTCTTGAGAAACCCCTTGGACATCCTGTTAAATGGGAAAAGGACACAGACTGGGGAGAGGGCAGCAGGAAAAAGGGTGAAAAGAGGGAATTAGGAAGGAGATGTACAAGTAAAGCCAGGAGCAAGTGAGGGAGGAACACACAGACACATGCATCTACTTCTTAATTGATGGCAGTTTGCCTTGTCAAGGAAGCCCAGTAGCCTGGCTGCTACCTTGTTCCAGCACTAGGGTGCTACTTCAGGAATTGGCAAGACAGTTGCTGACCTCTTTCAAGGCGTTTGGCACCAGATAGGAAGCCCAGTGACACCATCTGCTAGCAGATCCAGTCCACCTAAATCCTCCAAGGAGTATTATTCTTGGATGTTAGGCAGATTGTCTGCTCTCTACTATTCTGAAATGGTGCCTGGAAAACTCAGCCATATCTTACTGGCTCGTTGATTTGATGAGATGTCTTAGGGTATGTCTACACTACAGGATTATTCCGATTTTACATACACCGGTTTTGTAAAACAGATTGTATAAAGTCGAATGCACGTGGCCAAACAAAGCACAATAATTAGATGGTGTGCGTCCATGTACCGAGGCTAGTGTCGATTTCTGGAGCGTTGCACTGTGGGTAGATATCCCATAGCTATCCCATAGTTCCCACAGTCGCCCCTGCCCATTGGAATTCTGGGTTAAGATCCCAGTGCATGATGGTGCAAAAACAGTGTCGCGGGTGATTCTGGGTAAATGTTGTCACTCATTCCTTCCTCCATGAAAGCAATGGCACACAATCATTTTGCGCCCTTTTTCCCTGGATTGCCCTGGCACACGCCATAGCATGGCAACCATGGAGCCTGTTTTACCTTTTGTCACTGTCACCGTATTTGTACTGGATGCCGCTGACAGAGGCAGTACTGCAGCGCTACACAGCAGCATTCATTTGCCTTTGCAAGGTAGCAGGGACGGTTACCAGTTGTCATGTACCGTCTGCTGTGCCATTTTAAATTAGCGATGAGATGATGGTTATCAGTCGTCTGTACCATCTGCTGCTGTCATGGGTGCTCCTGGCTGACCTTCGCTGACGTCAGCCGAGGGCGCACAGACAAAAATGGGAATGACCCTCCAGGTCATTCCTCCTTCATGTTGTATGTAAAATAGAGTCAGACCTGCCTAGAATATGGGCAAGTGTACTAGAGAACCAGTGTATCAGAGAACCAGAGAGCACAGCCGCTCCGTGTCAGATCCCACAGAAATGATGAGCTGCATGCCATTCTAGGGGGTGTCCATGCAACAAGTCCACTCGTTGCTTCCTCTTTCCCCCAACCCTTCTGGGCTACCATTGCAGGGTCTCTCATTTGTGTGATGAAGTCATAAAGAATGACAGGAATAAGAAACATTGACTTTTTAGTGAGATAAAATGAGAAGCAGCCTCCAGCTGCTATGATAGTCCAGGCAGGACATTAAACGGTGGAGGGGAGAGGAGCGCAGCATCCCGCTGCTATGATAGTCCAGGCAGTACAGAATCTTTTCTTTAGACATGAAAGGGGGTGGCTGATGGAGTTTCAGCCCCCAGTTGCTATGATGAGGATGGTTACCAGCCGTTCTGTACCATCTATTGGGAATGAATGGGAGACATTCCTATTTTTACCCAGGTGCCCCCGCTGATCTCACTGAGGCCAGCCAGGAGCACTCCACGGCTGATGACAAGGACAGCTACCAGTCCTACTGCACTGTACATCTGCCATTGGGAAGGGAGGGGAGAGGATGCTGCTGTTCATTGCCCCAGCACCGTGTCTACCAGCAGCATGCATTAGACATACGGTGACATTGAAAAAAGTCAGCAATTTTTTCCCTTTTCTTTCACGGGGGTGGAGGGGGATTAAATTGACTAGATATACCCTGAACCACTCGGATAACGTATTTGACCCTACAGGCATTAGGAGCTCAGCCAAGAATGCAAATGCTTTTCGCGAGACTGTGGGGACTGTGGGATAGCTGGAGTCCCAGTCTCTCTCCTCCCTCCTCCATGAGAGTCCATTGGATTCTTTGGCTTTTCGTTACATTTGTCACACAGCACTGTGCTGTGGACTCTGCATCATAGCCTGGAGATTTTTTTCAAATGCTTTGGCATTTCGTCTTCTGTAACGGAGCTCTGATAGAACAGATTTGTCTCACCATACAGCGATCAGATCCAGTATCTCCCGTACTATCCATGCTGGAACTCTTTTTGGATTTGGGACTGCATTGCCACCCGTGCTGATCAGAGCTCTACGCTGGGCAAACAGGAAATGCAATTCAAAAGTTTGCAGGGTTTTTCCTGTTTACCTGGCCAGTGCATTCGAGTTCAGATTGCTGTCCAGAGCAATCACAGTGGTGCACTATGGGATACCGCCCTGAGGCCAATACTGCCAATTTGCGGCCACACTAACCCTAATCTGATATGGTAATACCGATTGCAGCACTACTCCTCTCGTCGGGGAAGAGCACAGAAACCGTTTTAAAGAGCTCTTTATATTGATATAAAGGGCCTCGTTGTGTGGACGGGTGCAGCGTTAAATTGGTTTAACGCTGCTAAAATTGGTATAAACGCATAGTGTAGACCAGGCCTTAGTGTGCAATGGACCAGTCTGAAATGCACTATCTCAATAAGTGTAGTTTTCTTTGCAAGGAAATGAGAGAAAATTACCCATGAACGGAAACCTTTAGTTGGCGTGTTTTAAAAGGTAGTTTGTCTGGTACACTTGCAAACATAAAATGTCAGTAAAAATGGGTTAAGGTTGAAAGTGTGTTTCAGGGGAGTTCATCCTACACTCATAAATTTAAAACAATCCCGTGATTATTTTTCCCCAAGCTTCCCAGAAAAGTTTTACCTCTGGGTAGATGTGGAAAGCATAATTTCAAGGGAATTGCTTTTGTTTTATGTAAGCTTGGGTGAGTGAATTAAAAATAAATCTGAAGCTAGCCTCAACCATACTGTTAAGCAGCTACTGTTGCTTCATAATGTCCTTATACCATATAACTACAATACATGCTCATACAGTACTTGTGTACAGACCGATGCAAGAAGGAAAGCTTTGTGATTTTTAGAGTTGAATCATATAAGCAACCTAATCCATTGATATAAGACATTCATATTTTAATAGCATACAGAAGTTCACAGCAAATGTAAAAGAATAAACTAATAGAGACTTATAATTGAAGACTGATCGTGGCAGATTAAAAACACAAATTGTTTGTTTACATCCTAATTAACTACAACTTAAAGTACTGAAGTCTCCTGTCCAGTCTTCATGAACATCAAATAATCACCTCCAGACTGCTCACAATTCTGCCACCATGATTATCTTCCTTGTCAGTCATTCAAAGTATATCTTGCACACCTGATCCTTTTGAATCCCTGCAGACTCCCCAAATGTGCCAATGTCAAACTTTTGGGGTCTGATTCTCCATATTTGCACATGTGCAGAGTGTAAAGTGGGCATAATAAGCCACCATTCCAATTTGGTAACATTTTACACTTTGCACAGGTGTAAACGATAAGGTGTCTTAGCAATAGTGAACCAGAGTCCTTTTCTGGTATTGTAGTGCCTACAAACCACCCTATATTGTAGACTTGTATACAATTGTATACTGCTCTATTAGCTCAGGTCCACAATTCAGTGAGGTTGGCAATAACAAGGCTGGAATAATTTCCTTTCATGGTCTCCCATCCATGCCTTTTATATGCTACTTTTTACCATTCATTGGCATCTTCCTCCATTCCTCATTCCATCGTGCTTGTATCAAGCAAATCTCTCCATATATCTATATATGGACGTGATGAGCAAGGAGACTGGAACTGGAAGCTGGTGATGGGAGCCTGATGTTCTTTTAATGCAGGAATCAGCAACCTTTGGCATGCAGACCGCCAGGGTAAGCACCCTGGTGGGGCGGGCCACTTTGTTTAACTGCCGTGTCCGCAGGTTTGGCTGATTGTGCCAAACGTTGCTGATCCCTGTTTTAATGTATGTCTTTGTGCATAATATATATATAGAAATGTCTTAAATTACAAATTATATAGCCATGTGACTCACTATAATCATTATCTTTTCTCAGCACATCGTCCTTTGTTATTTATTAGTTTTACTTGTTGTGTCATGTCTAAATTGTACTGTACATTACTATCTCTTTTAAAGTGCTTAACACATTATGAGAGAATAACATAGCTGGTTGGAAATAGTTCCCTCCCCTGCCTTGAAAGATTTCAATTAATTAAAACTTTTCAATATACAATTTTAACCTTTTGGCAAAAAATAAAAAAAATAAAAACCCCAAATATTTTGACTGAAAATCAAAATATTTGGAAATTCTACCATGATTCCTCATGGGAATTCCAATTTGAGTGCCTCATGTTTCCATTCTTGTCTAATGCCTGGGCTTCTGGTCCAGAATACATCTCCCATAATATACCATACCATTTGTCCTCTTGCTTAGCTGCTCATAGGAGTCTCACTTTTGCAGTACATTATAGAAGATAAAGTCCATCTGGGAAGGTCAACTTATAAAGAAGAATGGGATCACGAATCACCTGAACTACAATTCTTATGAAGCACCATCACCTCTTTTCTGAACCAAAATATTACAGGTTTTGGTCAAAATAAATTTGTTTTTCAACAAAAAGTAAAAATATGTAATTAGCAGGCAATTTTCCAAGGGAAAATAATTTTGTCCAAATCCCAATTTTCCACTGAAAAATAGGTTTAATGGAAATTTTACAACCAACCCTACATCATAATAAATATTGTGCTATCAAAATATCAGCATTTTTTAGAACAACAATCCTTTTATTCCTTCTATAAAACAACATATCCTCTAAGTGTCCTTCCTCATAGGTCAAAATGTTCTGATTATGTACAAGTTGTTTACTTGTTTTCTCTTAGGAAAGAATTGCAGAGTATTATATAAGTCTATATGAGGTTTGTCGATTGTTTTAAGAAGTTGTGATAAAAGTAGAAAATATTTTCACTGAGACATATATAATATGATTCCTTTCATCATGCAAATGATTGGGTAGCAAAAGAAAATAATTTCTACCATTTTCAAAAAAAGTGACCTCAATCATTTTAACAGAACTACATGTGCTGAAAATATTTTCAAGGGAAATATCACCATAGGCTATTTCATCATTCTGCAACTGTTTGCCAACAAGCACAGTAAAAGTAAAGAAGCCTTTCAATATTATATGAAGGAAGTGTTTTTAATATTTCCTGGTGTGATTTATGCTTAAAAAAATAATCTTTTTACTTTGAGATTAACATAACAGAACATAGTGACAACAATAAAAATACATTGTTATGCCTAGTAGGAGGTGATTTACTATTTTCCCTAAGAATTGGACAACAAAGAGTTCTGATTTCAATACACCGTATGCTATTTGTATTTTGTCTATGGGAGAAATAATCAGAACTAGTATAATCTAAAAATATTGAATTCCTTATTTTGTAAGAATTCAATAATAAATAATTTACTTAACAATAAACGCTATTTGTTGCATGTCAGCATCATGTATTCATACAGAACCAATGTTCTGCCAGTCAAGAAGCTAATATATTTCTACACTTCTTTCAGGGATCTACTTAGGTCTGCAAGATTACAGATAACGAAATGTAGTTGGGTGTTTCATTAGTTTCTTATTTACTACAAAAGGTAAAATATAACTATCCTCATTTTATAGCATTGATTTTTTGTTTCTTCTGAATGCTGCCAGTCTATTTTATCAATGAAAAGTAGATGTATTTTAATGTTACATTCAGAGCCGTAAACTCTAATGATACTGCAGGTAAATTCAGTCAAATAAAGTTCAAATAAAGTCATCCATTGCAAAAACAGATACGATAATCCTCTTAGGGGACTATAACGCAAGAGCTGGACAAGATTCTAACATATGGAGTAACGCCATTGTGAAGGAAGGAATGTGCAAGACTAATTCCAGTGGCATCCTTCTATTCAGCAAATGCGCAGAGCATGACCTTGTGATCATAAACACAATCTTCAGACAAAGCAACAAGTACAAAACAACTTGGCAATACCCCCGTTTAAAACAGTGGCGCCTCCGACACTATGTCATTGTAAGAACACAGGATCTAAGAGATGTCCAACTTACCCATGTCATGAGAGGAGCTGATGGTTGCTGGACTGACCACTGCCTGGTGAAGTCAATCATGTCCATCAGGATTGCACAGAAACATAGAAAACAATCCAAATCACGCAGATGGCTTCAGAACAGCCAGAGACTTCAATCCTCAGTGCACCAAGAGAACTTCCAAACACTCTTAATTGTACCCTTTTATACCAACATTCCAGCCATGAGAATTATCCCAAGTTTCTGTGATGTCAATTAGGTTGTAATTCTTCATCAGTATTTTTAGTTCTTCCTGTTTACTCACTATACTTATTACATTAGTATACATATATCTAAGATGTTCATTAGATTTCCCTTCTATATTCTTTCATCTCTCTTTTGTAGGTATTGTAACTGCCCATATTCCTCCCCAGATTCTGACCTTTCACCCAGGTCCCCAGGTTCTGGACTTACCTGCCCTCATCAAACCTAGTTTAAAGCCCCTTCACTAGGTTAGCCAGTCTGAATCCAAAGATACTTATCTCCTTCCTTTATAGGTGGACCCCATCTCTACTCAGCAGTCTTTCTCAGAACAGCATCACATGGTAGAGTAAGATGAAGCCATTCTGTTCATCCAAGCATTCATTCTAGGTTTTGTCTGTCTCTGATGGTCCTTGTCCCTTGAGCATAAGGATTGATGAGAACACCACCTGTGTCCACAAGTCTTTCACCTTCATTCCCAGAACTGTGCAATCACTTCTGATCTACTCAGGATCATAACTTGCAGAACCATTAGTGCCCACATGGATGAGAAGCATAGGTAGTAGTCAGAGGGCAAGATTACTTGGCAATCCTTCAGTAATGTTTTGGATATGGGCCCTTGGCAGGCAACATACGTTCTAGGATGCCACTGAAGGCTGGCAGATTTTATCCCCCTTAGAAAGGAGTCACCACCCATCACCAGCATTTGTTTCCTCTTGGGAGTGGTGGCCATGATCCTCCCAGTCTTTGGGGTACACGACTTCTCCTCCTCCTCCTTTGGGGGAGGTTTGTTATTCTTTGTTGCCAGAGCAGCATACTGTTTTTTTATCTCTATGGAGGGTAGACTGGGAGTAGGGGTGGAGCACTGCCTACTGCAAGAAGTAACTAGCAGCCAGCAGCCAGCTTCCTTCCTGTGAGGGCTACATTTCCTTCTGTTATGGTGGTGTTATTGAACCGTGTGTGTCATCATCACAAAATGTAATTCATTATGGTCACATTATACCACCACTGCTTTCACACGTATATATTTTCTCCTGTTCCTATTTTCTCACGGGGAGAAAGTTGGCTGTGCACTTGGCTGTTCAGCGAAGAACTATAAGGTTCAAAACTCACCAAAAAATCTTTGAGTAGCAGCCGTGTTAGTCTGTATCCACAAAAAGAACAGGAGTACTTGTGGCATCTTAGAGACTAACACATTTGTGGGCTGTAGCCCACGAAAGCTTATACTCATATAAATTTGTTAGTCTCTAAGGTGCCACAAGTACTCCTGTTCTTTTTGCAAAAAATCTTTGTTTTTCTATGTTTTTCTTCAGTCTTTACATGGCTCCTACAGGTTACTAAATTCAGAGGCCCCTGATCCTCAGCTCCAGGTGAGCTACATCTGGTGCATAACATCTGCACTCCCTTGATCACTGGGGTAGCTGGGATCTGGTTCAGACCCCGGCATAAGTTACATCTACCTCAGGACTGCTCTAACTTACATTAGGCTTTTAGAGCCTTCAAGGAGCTACTATATCATCAGGTAATTGCCTAAATGTAGTATGTCTACACTACGGGATTATTCCAGTTTTACAGAAACTGGTTTTTTAAAACAGATCGTATAAAGTCGAGTGCACGCGGCCACACTAAGCACATTAATTTGGTGGTGTGCGTCCATGTACCGAGGCTAGTGTCGATTTCCAGAGCATTGCACTGTGGGTAGCTATCTCATAGCTATCCCATAGTTCCCATAGTCTCCTCAGCCCATTGGAATTCTGGGTTGAGATCCCAGTGCCTGATGGGGCAAAAAACATTGTCACGTCCTCCCAAACCCCATCCGCTACCTTGTCAGTTCTTGCTCTAATTTTTTACATCAATTAATAAAGAATACCATGATTTTTAACGAGAGTTTTATTTCCTAGGAAGCAAGCGGTAATGTGAAGGGGAGAATGGTGGGGAGACATCGGCCCCGTGCGGGCCAGGAGCCCGGCGACCGGCTCGGGGGCGGCGGGAACGGGGGGTAGGCTTTAACAGGGAATGGTCAAATCATGGGTAGGAGGGTTTCACCAAAGCCCTCCTTCCATACCAAGCACATCACCCCCCGGCCCCTGAACCTGTGTGACATAGGATATTGACCTCTCACGGTACAATGAGGTGAGGACGGGCAGAGAAAAGGGAGGGGAAGGGACTGAGTAAGAAGAATAATATAAAACCAGTCAAGAGATCGAGTCTCGCAGTACGTAACAATGCACTACGTCATTACTAAAAAAACAACAAATCACGCAACCAAGCTTATCCCTCTATCGAGCTACCATACCAGTTCACACATACCTGGCCTTATGTGAGTAAATGTTGAAGCTGCGTTTTTTTAATTCTTCCTTTTTTTTTGCCATGCGCACGCTCCCTAAGTGTGCTTCCTAGTCGCTTGGGCATCATCTTGCTTGTGCGTAGATAGCGGCCAGGTGGAGCTTGTCTCAGCCTCTTTAAGCCACCCTCGCCCCCACCCGACATTTAAAAGGTCTCCCCTACTCCACATGAGGTATTGTGGAGCACGACACATCAGCAGCTAATACAAGTTGGAACCAATTTTGTTTGGCTGAGGTCTGAGCGGTCGTGTGTCAACCTCACATGTGCACATAGTGTGCCTTTTAACAATGGCCAAATCAAGTTGTATGCGCATATTAATGTCCTTCATTCTTACGTACTGACAGTCATGCTGCTACCACTAGAAGGGGTGATATCTACATGAGACTTCTTCATTCCACAGGAATACCAGTGACACCCCATTTTTCATTTGCAATGCTAGGTCCCTTTTGTTAGTTCGTTCACTTGAACAACTCCGCGCACTACTACTGCTTAGTCTCTCATCCTTAGGCTTTGCGCGGGTCAGCGCTCTGAATATGTTGTATGGCTTTCACTCGCCAAGCCATGGCATCAGAAGCGTAGAGCCTGCGGATCCCCTGCAAGTTGGCGGTATTAACCACAGGCATTGCCCCATGCGTCAACTCCCCCGGAAATGTTGTAGCACTCCCAGACAACAGATTATGGAATAAATTTACTACTGGTTGTTTTGGTTGTTCTGGATGACCTTGTCCTATGTTACCTTCCTTCCCTGGCCCTGAACGCCCCCCCAGAAATACCAAGATGAGAGCCGCCGTCACAGTTTGAAGAAGTCAGCCACAAGTGGGTGGGCTTGTATATTCAGCCCACCTGTGTCCCTGCCACTTTGAGCCGCTTTAGCCCAAGCCATCTCTTAATACTCGCAGAACATAAGACACTAAGCTGGTCAATCAGTCAGACAATCATTGGATAGGTGGACAGAAATTGTATCCTCTGAGTTGAGGGACACTGATTGTGGACTGCAAGTAGACGCCAAGAAGTCACAATCACAATTGATAACTACCCTCGTTCCTTCCTGGACATTACCTTATCGCATGTCTTATTTGGCTGGAGAATGGAATAGTCTCCTGTAACTTGTCCGGCTGGCTAGTTGTTTGGCGACACAGAAAACGGCAGCTCAGGCGCCTTACCAGGTACTATAAAAAACTGGCCACACAGATTGCATGTGCTAGCCGGACCATTGAAGTTAATCCTAATCTCCGTGCTTCCCGCACTGGTTGGTGTCTAACAAGGGACGTCACCAAAGTCCACGGATGGCCAGGAAG
>NC_133769.1:280678880-280730784 GCF_003597395.2 Chelonoidis abingdonii | reverse complement strand
GAGGAGGATAGGAGGGAAGGAAAAGGCCACTAAAAAAATTTCAAAATAATGACAGCCTTTTGGTTGGGCTGTCCACTGGGGTGGAATGGGTGGGTGCACAGAGCCTCCCCCCATGCGTTCTTAGTCGTCTGGCGGGTGAGGAGGCTAAGGAACATGGTGAGGGGGGAGGGTGGTTATACAGGGGCTGCATCGGCACTCTGTGATCCTGCTGCCGTTCCTGAAGCTCCACCAGATGCCCGAGCATGTCTGCCACCTCTCATCTTGAGCATCTCTCCTCTCCTCATGTTCGTCCCTCCTATCCTCACGTTGGTCCCTCCTGTCCTCACGGTCACTGGCATCTTTCCTGTACTTTGATACCACGTCCTTCCACTCATTCAGATGAGCTCTTTCATTGTGGGTCACTTCCATGATTTCCAAGAACATTTCGTCTTGCGTCTTTTTTTTCCTCCGACTTATCTGAGATAGCCTTCAGGATGGAGGAGTGAGACTTGAAAAATTTGCAGCTGCAGGAGGGAGGAAAAAAAGGGAGAGAAGTATTTAAAAAGATACGTTGAACAATGTTTATACTTTTTCAGGGGGAACACTATTCACCTTACATAGCACATGTGATCTCACTACAAGGTCGCATTTTGCATCTTAATATTGAGTGCCTGCAGCTTTGATGTTAGAGATCACAGACACAGGTCCAAGCCTCAGAATTCGGCTTGCATGTGGCCATGGTAAGCCATTGTCTTTCAGCTTCTGCAGCCTTCATATATCCAGCACCCTCCTTTCCCAAATAGCAAGGAAAGCCTGTTGAGTGGTGCTTCTTTCCTGTTAACATGCAGCACCAGAACTGCCCCCATCCAATTCTCTGGGACGATCACTTTACCGCTCCCCCCACAGTGTGGCTTGTATCATGGTAGATCGCTGCTAGCCACCCTCCCCACCACTGCGTGGCTGGTAGCAGGGAAGATCCCAGTTAGCCAAACGTGAAAAAGCTCAGCGGCAATCACCCTCTCTCCCCCTGCTTGGCTAAATGCAGGGAAGAATTTTTTTTAAGCCACAGGCTAACAGCCCAACCATCTATGTCCCCTTAATTAAATTCTTGAATTTCAACCAGGTTACCATGAAAGATATCACTCTCCTGAGGATAACACAGTGAGATATTGCTTGAATGCCAGCAAACACTGGGACCATACGCAGCTAGGCTTTGTCATGCAATGATATCAGACTACTTGCTACATTCATGGCATGGTCAAGTGTCCTACCATGGAGGATGGAATAAGGCTGCCCTGCCCAGAAACCTTCTGCAAAGGCTTTTGGAGTACCTCCAGAAGAGCTTCATAGAGATGTCCCTGGAGGATTTCCACTCCATCCCCAGACATGTTAACAGACTTTTCCAGTAACTTTACTGGCCGCGAAATGCACCCTCCAAGTCCTCAGGCAAATTAATCAAAAAACGGCTTGGCTTTGTAAACATGTTTTATATTACAAAGGTACTACTCACCAGAGGTCCGCTTTCCATGGCTTATTGTTCCTGGGTAGTGGCTTGGGAGGGCTTGGTGAGGGTAATTCCGTCAGGGAGAGACAAAAGCTCCTTGGGTGTTTGCGAGAATGAGATGTGCTGTGTGCTCTCCGCAAGCTTGTCCTCCTCTTCCTCCTCGCTCATCTTCCCATCCAAGAATCCTCCGCATAGCTGAAGATTTCCACTCCCACCTCGGAATCCATGGAAGGGGTGGGTAGTGGGGTGCGCAGACCCCCTAAATATTGCTATGCACTCAGCGTAGAAGGTATGATTTTCGGCCCTCCCCGGGACGTTCTGTTGCTTCTTGGTTTTCTAGGTAGGTTGTCTTGAGCTCCTTAACTTTCACGTGGGCACTGTACTGAGTCCCTGGTGTGGACTCTTGCGACGTCCATGGCTGGCTAGGAATTTTTTCAAAGTTTTTCTATTGACGTCTTTTGGAACAAAGGACGTTCTGTTAGCATGAATCCTATCTCATTCAGCGCTCAGATTCCAGTAACCTACCCGTGCTAGTCCAGTGCTGGAGCCTTTGCTTTTGATTCTCAGGAAGCTGCTTTTGTTATCTGTGCAGATGAGCTCTTGTGTGGTCACCTGTCGCTAGTGAGCTGCTCCATGCTGGCCAAACAGGAAATGAAATCTAGAAGTTTGCAGGGCTTTCTTGTCTACCTGGCATGCAGCGAGTTCAGATGGCCTTTCCAGAGCACGGTCACAAGTGTGCACTGTGGGGATATACTGCCCGGCGGCCAATAGTGTCGGAATTGCGGCCACACTA
The DNA here is from genome assembly GCF_003597395.2 of Chelonoidis abingdonii. Lineage (NCBI taxonomy): Eukaryota > Metazoa > Chordata > Testudines > Testudinidae > Chelonoidis > Chelonoidis abingdonii. The sequence continues at coordinate 280,728,508 of NC_133769.1, read as the reverse complement.
ACCGTACTTGTTTTTTTTGTTATGTGTTTTTGTTATTTTTCTGGAACAGTGCAATACGATTGCAGCACTGACTCCCGCTTGTCGGAGCAGGGTACAGAAATCTGGTTTCTAAGAGAGCCCTTGATTAATCGATATAACTGGGCTTCTGTATGTGGGACTGTGGCGGGTTCAAATCAGTTTAACGCTGCTAAATTCGGTATTAAACGCAATAGTGAGAGACTCAGGCCTAGACCTTGGGCCTTTCCCCTGAACATTCCTCCAATCAAGATGTTCCATAGGTTGTCTTCCTTCAAAGCAGCAAGAGTAACTTAAGCCTAGTGCTATAATCTGTAAATTAATGTGAAATCACTCTAGTCATGTAGTCAAACAGAGCTCGCAAAGACAATTGAAAAGTTACGGATGGCTGTAACTTCAAGGTAACATTAATGAAATGTATGTGATGAAAAAGAAATAAGATAATACCCTGTTGTCTCTTGAACTACTTCCTTTTGTTCCGGGTCATCTAGATGAAGTTCCAATATTTGAGTTCTGTCCTTCATTTATCAAACTGGTGCATTTGAAGGACAAAAATACCATTGAAAATTTTAAGCTGGCAAATTTCCCTGGCATATTTAATGTGAGGATTTAAATTAAAATTTGCTGTGGTGCTTATACAGTTTATCCCAAAGATTTACAGTCCCTGTAGCTGTTTTAATTGTGATATAGCCTAGCATGTGCTGCCAATGCTTAGTGTACTTAACATTCTTAGTCTGCTGTTGATTTATCTCTAAGGTGAAAATTAGATTTGGTGATATTCACAAGTAAGTGACGTCAGATATGGCATCCTTTTTACTGTTCTGTAAAAGATGAAATAAAAAAGGGAAAGGTTTCTAGGCTGTGGAATAACTTCTAAACACCTTCCCATTTCGATTGGTAATCTATAAAAAACCATTGCAAATATGACAGATTATTTTTTATATGAATTTAGATTAAATGATCATAGCAAAAACAAACAACGAATGAGCCAGCAATATTCAGGAGAAAAGTATAGAGACAGAGAGGCTATTAATCTCTATGGTTGTCTTAAAAAAAAAAAAAAAAAAAAGGTCTTCAGTTGCTAAATGTATGTATTAAAATTTAAGAAAATGGCCTACCTATCCAATGGGTGTATATCATTGGCTTAATTCATCTAGTCCATCTACAGCAGATATGGCCAAAATAAACTGAATGCGTATGTAGTGAATTAAAAACCCAGAAAGCTCAGTAGAATCACATTTTCTTTAAATGTGCAAATACTAATTATAATTTTCATTTCTCTGACATTAACCTTGTGAATAGTATCAAGTAACAGGACTGAATCATTTTCTGATGCAATATTTCAAAATCTGAATGCAAACATAACTTCACAGACTTTTGTTGAATAGCATTTCTTTGTTTAGGAATCCTCTTTTTATCACAATTATGTACATCCTACACAATGTCATCTATACATATATCTTTACAATTAAATTCAAATATCCTCCGATCCCCCCACAGACGCACAACTTCATCATCTGCTTGCCTACAGCCTTCTTCAGAATTATAAAACACAGTCATCACACCAAGATATCTTCTGGCAAAAACAACCTGTTTTCTCTCCCACATAATCAGATGTATACCACCAAACACTAGACTGTTCACACAATTGTGTAATATTGGCGATATCACCTGCTTTAACAAAGCACAGTGTTCACGCCAGGGAAAAGGAACCCATGAAGTTTAGTATAAGATATAAGCCAGGATGCCTTTTTACTTGTTAGATGTATTCCGGCCAAGTTGAAGTCAATGGTAAAACTCCCACGGTGGCCAGGCTTTCACCCATCTGTGTTCAGGATTCAGGGTGTATTTACAGAAAAGTGAATATTACATAGTAAGAAATTAATTAAAATATTGTCACTATCTATATAGGCACTATGCCAAACAAAAAGTTTTAATAAAAAAAAATCACTTAGTTTGTGTGCACTGTAACTGTGTGGTCAAAAGGGGGAAATATTAATGTGTACGAGTTCATCGAAACATATACCCAAAAGCAGCAGCAGGGTAGATACCTGCTTGTTCTTAAAAGTAAAAAATACTTACCTTTGCTCAGTGATAGATTCTTGTAGCATTCTCTTTTTCTCAAATGGCAGTTTATTTTACAAATCAACAACTGCACGCCAAAAAAAATCCCCAGAACAGCACTAATCCTCTTATCTTTCAACAGTAGCACGTAAGCTTGCTGTATGCTTGTCACCATAAACATGTTTCTCTCCCAAACACCAGAGATTTTTTTTAACCAAAAATGTAAAGGAGTACTCTGTATGAATTTGTTATGGGGAAGTGGGAGTAAGAAAGGGGGAGAATATGGAGTTAAACATTCTAGCAAACATGCAACCTGCAAAAACAAAACAAAACAAAAACAACAACAACAACAAAACAACAGAAATTGGGCTTGGTTTTCGATTAATTAGCTTGTGAGTTGCTTATTGGCTTGTTTTTGGCTTGTCATTTGTTGCTTGTTTGCCTTGTTGCTTGTTGTAGCTTTTTGCTTTTTTTTTTTCCCCCCTTTCTTTTGATCAGCTCCCAGCAAGTAATGGCTAGGGGTGGGCAAGTGGGGACAAGGGGGGAGAGAATCAGGGGTGCACAGCAGGCCCACCACAGTGCCAGACTGCGCTCCAGGGGGATGTAGTCACAGAGAGTGTTGGGATTCTTAGGAATTGGCTTGTTTGGGCCTTGTTTTGAAATGGGATTAGCTTGTTTTTTGGCTTATTGTGAAAGGCGGGGTTCTTATTTACTGTGTGAAAGTCGGCAACTGTGCATTCTACATGACAGTTTAGTCTTCATAAAGTGATTATTCTTGCTTTGAGAAGGCAGAAAATGATGTTTTCATATTGTAGCTAAAAACCCTCATGAGCTATTGCAAAAATCCAGTGTATGCCACATGTAAACATATCTGGCTTCTAAAGGTTAGTCTCTTTCGGCTGGGTAAAATACCTGACCACAATTTTCTGAAGATGGTACAAAGTAGATCAAAGAGGAATATTAGAAAGACAAGGTGTATGATGAAATATCTTATATTGGACCAATTTCTGTTGGTGAGAGAGAGAAACTTTCAAGCTTTCATACGGCTCCTCTTCAGGTCAGACCTGAAGAAGAACTCTATGGAAGCTCAAAAGTTTGTCTCTTTCACCAGCAGAAGGTGGTCCAATACAAGACATTACCTCACACACCTTGTCTTTCTAATATCCTGGGAACAACACGGCTATAACAACATTGCATACAATAGTGGAATGTAAGTGTCACTTATGTTCCTGTTAGGTGGGAGAAACTATTTGTCCAATTCAGAATAGTTTTTTAACTCAGAAACGTGCCAGGTACCTTCCAGTTCAAGTAAAGACAGGCTTCTGGTCCTGAAGACTGTAAATTGTACATGAGACAGCAAGAGAGGGTTATAAACAGAAAACAGGTGCACAAAGGTGAGAAGAAAAAGAAGAAGGATAACAACAATAACACTGATATTCAGTGAGGTACATATCCATTTTGGAGGTTCATTTCACCTTGTCTAAAGACACAGGGGTTTTAACTTCCATACAGTCTCCCTTCACTAAAGCCCCTGGAGCTTCCTTGTTGTACAGAGAATGTGAAGTCTGCAACATCCCTTTAAGAGGTGCAGCACAGTCTCCTCTCCTGCCCCAAATAGAGTTGAATAGGAAAACTGAATAATGCTAATAAGTTGGCTTGTCTGCCTACCTTATCTTTTGTTTTTTCTTGTCATGGATACATAGTGATTGTGCCCCCTTACTGAGCAGCTGCCCTGGGGAGGCTAAGGGAGAACTTGCTATGTACATCTACATCACCTGTGCAGCCCTTAGGTAATTCAATGACAGGAGCTGTAGAAAGCTCTAAAAGAGGCCAGATATTGTTCATATTTTTAACAAACATACAAGCTATAAGAAGAAACATGGAAAGCTGGAGGGGGTTGATAGGCTGAAGCCAAAATAGAGTGGAGCCAGGGGCACATAAAGCTGGTCCTTAGAGCCTAGACAAAGCAGTTAAGACCAGGATTCAGTAGTGATATTCTTTTGCAAACTGCACTCCCATGGAAGCAGGTGTTTATTTATTTTAATGAAGGCCTGAACACATTGTACATGGACAGGCAAGCATGCCCGTTGGTGACTATAATATTTGTCATACTATAAAGCCACTTGGAATAAACACTTGCGAGGGGGCCAGCATAGATGTAGTACAGCTAAACAAAACAGAGACAGCTACAGCTCTTGATTTCCCTGTATAGCAAAGGTTCAGTACTATCAGACACAAAAATGGTATCCTGCAGGTATCCACTGACCATCTGTGCAGCTCTAGTTTCAATGATGCTGAATCCTTCTATTGCCTGGATAAAATGTTAGTGAGCCAAAATTCCTCCCTTTGTCTCACAAGGACATTCACCACTCCACAGGTTTGAACTGCTGCTTTGGTATGATAATGTCTTGCATTTGGATCACAACCCTTTGCAATGCACCCAGCCACACTGTCAGTTAGGCCTAGAGCCACAAAGGGAATTAAGTGCCTAATTCTTAGTTTTAGATACTGCCTAGCTGCTGCCTAATCTGCAAATGCCTAAACTCAGTTGGTGCCTAAATTGTCTCTGTAAAAGTTCCCTAGGTACATGAGTTTCTGCCTCTGCTTATGAGTATTGCTGCCTCACTAGGCATCTGGACCCCATTTACCTAAGCTCATTGTGATCTACTGGGGAAAATACGTTTTTCTCCACCATCCTGCCTGCAAGGCCTGATCTGATAGGCATGCTTAGAGCATGCCTAACTCCACACAAAATGGCTGGAGTTGGGGAGAGAAATGGGGAGGAGGCCTCCCTTATAATCTTTAGATTAGGGTACCCTATCAGGATGCGGGGGATTCTGATTCAATTCCCACCTCTCACCACCTTAGAAAGAATCTGAACAGAGGCTCCCCACCTCTCAAATGAGTGATCATTTGTGGATCTGGGCCTTTCTTCTACTTCCAGTGGCTTATGTGTCTCTCTCTGTTAGGACTTTAAATTATTTGTGACTCTGCAGTCCTGTGTGGTGCCAGAACATTATACTCCTGTGCATGTATTTCACTGGAGTGGCAGGTCCCAGTCAGTAACAGGCAAATATCATTCTCAGATTCCTTTTTGTACTACTTAGACCTTATTGGTGATTGTTTGGGACTCCTCTCCTCCAAAAGGCAAAGTGATATCAAAAGCAATGTCAACACAGCCGCTGCTCTCATCTAGGCTGGGCCTCTCCTCCCTTCTCCCTCCTAACAAGAATAGACATACAGAGAGTTTGTGAGGATCATACAAGATGTTCTCCTATCTGTGTCAGGTTTTAACTCCAGCAGCTGCTCCTTGAAATCTTAGCTAGCTCTATGGATGTTACACTGATTGCAAACAGTTGGGGCTAGATTTTTAAAGATTTCTAAATAGTTTGGTCTCAGTTTAGCTGTTGCTCTGTTCAGCATTGCAAGGCCTAAGTGACTTAGCTGGGTAAATCCCATTTTCAAAAGTGACATAGGACTTAAGCATGTAAGCTAATTGAAAGTCAATGAGACTTTACATCCTAAGTCATTTCTGAAAACGGGACTGAGCCACTTAAGTCACTTAGGCCTAGCAATGCTGAGCGGAGCAATGGCTAAATACCTTTAAAGAATCCATCCTTAGCTCTCTGATCTCCAGTTACTGCCGTTTGACTTTTTGCTGCTATATTTTAACACTTTCATGTGAGCAGAATACAAGTGGCATATATAGGATTTGATTTATTTGGTCTTAAATAGCAATTTATTGAGCATTTATCAGTTATAGGTTCCTTGCTTTCAAATTCAATTAACACCTGTATTGAAAGGGAATATTTTTTAAAATCTGTATTTTTTCTGCTTTCCTCCCCTGAAATATTATCAGTGGGATATTTGTGAAAATCCATATAATAAAAGTTCCTTATAGAACCACCCTAGTAATTAGTTAAACCTGTCAACTATGTATATATTTACAATAAGCTATTTTATGCACAAAGAAGTGCTTAGGACCAACAAAGTAAAATATCACCAGTAAAGCTAGTGTTCAGTAATCCAGGACAGGCTCTGATGGAGCTCTTCTTGCCCACCAGCAGACTGGTGCTTAAGAGAAATTCCTCTAACAAAGGATCTTTTGTAGAAGCCCATGACTTAAATGCTATTTCCAGTCAGTGCTTGGTAATAGAAATTCAGGAATCAAATGTTCAGATACAGAGTAATGAAGACTCAAATATTATTGTTCTTGATCCCGTTGCCTTAGAAAAGTGGTGGGCAACCTGCGGCCCATAGGCAGCATGCAGCCTGTCAGGGTAATCTGCTGGCAGGCCGTGAGACAGATTGTTTACATTGACCATCCTCAGTCCTGGCCACCTGCAGCTCCCAGTGGTCGCGGTTCACTATTCCTGACCAATGGGATCTGCAGGAAGCTAGAACCAGAACGTCCCTGCAGCCCGCACTGCTTCTCCTATTGGCCAGGAACAGTGAACCGCAGCCACTGGGAGCTGCAGGCAGCTGTGCCTGCAGACAATCAGTGTAAAAACTGTCTCATGGTCCACCATAAGCCGCAGGTTGCCCATCACTGTTTTAGCCACTGATCTTGCAAACATGTCATACACATAAAGACACGTGCATAAGCGTTTGAAAAATTATATACAGAACAACTTCAGAGTTATGAACACCTCAGGAATGCAAGTTATGAATAACTCTGAAATATTCATAACTCTGAAGAATACTTTATGTTTTTTTTCAAAAGTTTACAACTGACATACAGCTTTGAAAGTTTACAATGAAGAAGAAATATGTTGCTTTTAACCATCTTAATTTCAACTAAACAAACACAGAAGCACTTTCCTTACCTTGTGAAATCTTTTTTTTTAAATTGTTCCCTTTATATTTTAGTAGCTTACATTTAACACACTACTCTGTGTGTGTGTGTGTGTGTGTGTGTGTGTGTGTGTGTATATATATGGTGTTCATAACTCTGAGGTTCTACTGTATCTATTAATCTAAGATTTTTAGATTTCCCCTTGAATACACAGAATGACTGAAATATGGTACCTACAAAAGGCTAGGCACTGCTGATAAACTAAAAAGCACAAACAGGATGAAGAGATTTCTCTTTACTTGTTCCTGGAAACATATCTGTGTTTCCCAAACTGTTCAAAGAACTGTTTTAGGGAATACTGATGTTTTACATTATACTCCAGAAATGAATTCTATTCCAAAAATGAAAATATATAATAAAAATATTTTGTAACATTTGAATGCTTATTTGAAAAAGGCTGGATTCAAAATTTTCCAGACAGCAAACTGATACATTTCTTAATTATAAAATATTTGTGTTTCTAGAGCTAAAAATTAGTCACAATTAATAGGTACTTTTATTGCACATATTCCAGAAAAAAAAAGTAATACTCAACTTTCATATAGCACTTTTAAACCTGATCAATTATATTTTGAATATTGCATATAGTGTGAACTGCACTAGAAAAAAAGCAAAATGAGAGACTGTTTGGAGATGTGGAGTTAACAGTATAATTGACAGCTGAGGCAAGAACATAAAAGTGCTAGGAACATTATAAAAAGAAATATGTTTGCTGCTTATGCATTTTGCAACTGAATTCTGATCAATCATCTCTCTCTCACATATACACAAAGTAAATGTAAGTAATTTCCCTTTCTAATTATTTAAAACCAGATGGAATCATTTTCATTTCAAATCACAGCCATTCCAATCTATTGTGTAAATACGTAATAAAAGTGTATACTGTGCAGATTAAGAATGTGTTAAAATACCTTATGGAAAGTAATTATTCTGTCTGTAATCCACTGCCTTACACAGTGCCATCCCCAAGTCAACTATATCCAACAGAAACCACAGAAACACTTAGGGCCAGATTCTCAGCTGATGTAAATCAGCATAGTTCCACTGAAGTCATAGGTATGCCAGTTCATGTACTTCAGTAGAACTACATTGATTTATACTAGCTGAGCATCTGGTCTTTAACAGTTTGCCTACACTGGGACACAGAAAAGTTAAGACCATTTAACTATGGTGTGCTGTTAAAGTGCATTAAATCCCTAGGTGGATGCTCTCATTCAAAGTAAAGTGGTCATAGTTCACTTTAGCTTCATCATCCTTGAGGAAGACAAATCCTAGGTTGTAAATCTGGACAATTTAGGATTTATTCCCAATCCCGGCAGACAGTTTTACTCACTTAGGAGGAACTCATCAAACAAAACATGTTATCATCAGCACAAGTTTTCTCAGTAGCCCATACCTTGCAGAAATAGAGCTGACTCCAAGGCACAAAGTAAAGGAAGTGCTTAACGTCAGTCACTGCAACTGACTCCCCTTATTTTCAACAGGAGGCCAGAATATTTAGATGCTGTCTTCTTCTGTTGACTGGATGTTGCTGGGAAGCTTGGAGAAATGCCTAGATTTGTACTTTGCATGCAGAAGCTGCTCTTTGTGAGGTATGTTTTGCTCTCTCTTTACAGGTAGTAGTAAAGCTATTGCACCCAGCTGAACTGAATTTCTTATGTATTGCATGACTTTCTAGGAGTGAAGAAGAGCTCCCCAAGGCCAACAGCATGGAGAGGGTAGAGACAAAATCCAGGAATTGCAAGGAACATATCAGATGTGCTCCTTTCCCCTGTCAGTGAAGGCTCAAGTTTGTCTGAACTTTATTAAGAACTACCATTTGACTAATACTGAGAACCAATCAAAAGTACAGTTACAGCCACAAAACTTTCTGTTAATACAATATTGAAATTAAATGAATGAATGGAGCGCTTTACCTTCATGTTAATTTTAACCTTCCCATATAGGTTTCCTGTACTCAGGCAAGAAAAGAGAACATATTTAAAATGTCTTTGTGTGGTGATATTTTGGCAGAGCTATTGCAGACACTGAGCCACCATAAGCTACCTAAAAAAAAAATCCTTTTCTTAGAAATATACTGGCTGTGAAATACATCCACAGAAGGGAAGTGGCTTAAAAAGAAGGGAAAGAGAGGGACTCAGCCTGTTAGAATTCTTTCAGTTGCCCCTCCCTCCTCTCCTTAGTGAGTGTAAGCAGTGTCTGGAATGAACATTCCCCTGATATCTAGTGGTGAACCAGTGGAAAAGACTTCAGGACCAGACAGTCTTTGCATAGTCATGCCTACTCTGTCTAAGTGCACAGCAGATTGAGCTGCTTTGTCAAAATGATAAATATTGGTGGGTTTTAGGTTACAAATCACTCTTATTTGAATGCAGGGGTAAAGAAACATTGCTCTCCTTAATGTACAAGGAAAGCAGAACTATGCTTAGCCTACTTAGATTGAGGTGGTCACCCTAAACAGAACCTCACTTGCTAAGCAGGGAATATGGATGCAAAATCAGGGAGAAGGAAGTGAATGAAGACAGTGGTTTGAGATAGGGATTCAGTCTAAGGCATTCTAAGCACTATTTGACCTACCTGTTTTTAGAATCTAATGACAGAGCTGATTGAGCTCAGTTCAGAGTTCTTGTTTCCAATTCATGATTCCTAGAGCTGATATCACTGCTGAGCAGATGTAGGAGCTGAGCCTTAGACTGTGGATGGGGACATAGAAAGACAGCACAGAGACTGCACTGGCTGTGAGGTTTGCTACTATCTTCTGAAATCACTAAAAGGCTGGTTAAGTGGTGGAACCTCAGAATGTAATATCATAGGAGCCGCAAGCAGCGGCAGTGACAGCTGTGAGCCATTTGCAGGGGCAGCAGCGAAGGTATTCTCAATGATGCTCCCTTGCCCCCCAGGTTCAAGGTGAGCCCAGTGAATCCATCTCAGGGTCTTCACTAACCAAGGAAAGAGAACTGTAAGTGGGATGCAGAAGAGAGAGAGGGGAGTGATGTGCTAAAGGGATAGTTACAACTGAAATTATAGATAAGCTAAGGGCCTGATACTTAAATCTGGTAAAATGGATAGTAGAGGCATCATTCATCCATCCATCCCTTCCCTCACAGGTAGGAGCTGATTCCAGAAGTTAAATGCACCCTTGGACTCTGGGGCTTCACTGACCTTGCACAACAAACTGTAAGTAAGGTGCAGCGGAGGGAAAGGGGGGACATTCTGGCTTGTTAAAGAGACATTTATCCCCTGCTCTTTCACACTGCAAGATGGGAAAGTAAAGCAAAGGGTTACTGCCAAAAATACTGTGAGTCTTTCACTTACTGCTTGCAAACTTTTGAGTCATTGTTGCGGAATTTTCCCAAATTACTGTTATATTTTCTTCTCTTAATAGCTGTTTTTCTGTTTTGTTATACACTGACTCAGTGCTTGCAAAAGGGGAAGGATTGCCTCTAGAGATGCCAAGAGATGGTATTTAGTTTTCCCAGATTTATGAGTGGGGTTTAAGACAGTTCAGTTTTATAATGTTAACAGAACCCTCTTGATATTGAACCTGGTCCTTGTTACTTGTGGTACTACCTGGGAGAAGGGTTATATAAGGAACATGAGGCAGGTATGTGGGTGAGAGAGTAAATGTCAGACAGTTAGTGCTAGAAACCACTTTCCTCCCACCATTGCCTTTTCTAGCTGTGCTGACACAGTAGGTACAAAGTAGACAGCGATAGGCAAGGGAAGGGAGAAGGCAGTCTTGGCTGTCTAGAAACCCAGAGGAATTGTGTCAGTGAGAACCATACTCACTCCCTGGAGCTCTGTGTCTGAGTGACATTCCAGATGGATGAGTGACAGCAGAAGCAAAGATGTGACTGTCACTCCTGATGAGCTACACTTGGCAGGTATGCAAGTATATGACAGTAGGCACAGTATAATATGAAAAAACAATAACTTGAGGGGAATGAACCATCCTAAAATACTTATGACTGTATCTTGGTAATGATGAATTAGAAAAGGTCATCCTATCAAATGAAACTACTGCCAATATCCTGTTGCTCAACATCAGGCTGGAGATTTACAGTTGTTTTGTGCAGACTTCAAACTTTCCACACACTAGTGAGTAATGTGACCATTGTAAAGCCATGACAATAAGCCCTTTCCACCACATACTTACATTTTTCCCATATACCAAAGCTGACTGAATAATGAAAACAATTATTCACCAAAAATTATTCAATAGATAATTAATTTACAACAAGAAATTCAGCAACCTCTAACAGAGTACAGAATGTCTTTAGATTTAAAAAAAAAAAAAGCAAAAAACAAAAAAAACCCATAGTTCTGTAAAAATCATTGAAATCACTGGGCGTCTTTCACTTGACTTTAATCAGAGTTTCAATATATGTTACATCTATCTTTGAGGAATGCAAACCAAATTTGCCTTTTTAGGTTACTGAGCCAAAAGAATAATGTGTATCATGTTAATTTACAAGATTTCATGACTGTTGCAGCTAATTTTGGAATGAGTAATTTCTCCCCTTTATTGAGCACGTCTCTATTTGTGAACAATATAGATCATCTGCATAGGAAGTGATTTGTTTATAAGTTGGATTTTAATATGAGAAAATGGGAAATCTGAACCATGTTTGAAATTTAATTGCATCTAAAAGAAAGCAAATATTTGATACTGCATGTGTTTATTGCCCATAAATAATGTGACAAACCTGACGTCTGAAATATTGGTCTATAATACATGGTATTATATTCTGCTAATGAACAACATGACACTTACATCACTTTATCGTATAACTCCTTAATGTTAATTTAAGGGCAGTTATTCAATATTAATGATGCTCAAAATAATGAAAGCATTTTTAGTGGGTTTTTTTTGTTGTTTTAATTCTGCTTTTGTTGAAAAAACTAAGTGCTGCTATTCAGTCGTCCTTGATTGCTAATCTAGCCTATTTGGTAGAATGATAGCCATAGTCCCTACACCACACTTACATGGGGATTAGGACATACATACAAGAATTAGTATTAAAATCAGGATACATATGAATCCTCTGATCTCTCCTCTGACCTTCTATCCTTATCTGCCCATATATTCTAGGTTATACAATGCTAACAGGGAGACCTCTGAAGAATGAAGGTGTAGATGCCAGTCCACTGATGGCTCTTCACCCATTTCTCTCCCACACTCTGCACATCCCTTCAGAGTTTAAATGGCACAGAGAACATTCCCTGTGAAAGTGAATTTATCCATAGTGTATGAACAAGGCTCCACATGATTACTGCATATTCTGTTTCCTTTTCATTTTTAAGTGCCTTATTAGTTTTGTCATGGATTTGTTGACAAACGCATTGTAAAGGGTAGTGACTCGGTATGGTTTCACTGTATTTGTTCTCAGATTTAACTAAATGACCTCAATGGCCTGGGACCCGAACATTTGCTTGGACCTCTATCTTCCACAATTTTTTTTTCTTTAATATGTTTCAAATTTAATTTTTACTAACTGCTATTCAGCAACAGAAAAAAAAGCATTCATATGGAGCCACAGTTAGTAAACATGCTTCTGTTCTGTCAGTGTTGTTGTGAAACCTATCACAAATCTATGCTATCTACAGTGTTAGCTATGCAACAATAATCATTTTCAGACACACTGGAAAATTACACCTCAGTGATTTTTAAAATTATGTAAGGTCCTGAAATAATTTTGCCAGCCTATTTAAACTGTTTGTAGTTGCTTGATTTGACATTTCATAGTGCCTTCAAAGGTATTTGTGAAGGAATCTGTGCTTACTCTTCCCTTTTAAAACATCTGCATATTGTTTGAAGTGTATTTGCTGAACCGCAAACCTGTCATAGCTGGAGAATATGTGAATCTCTTACTTGATGAGTAAGATCAGCTTTCCCTTTTGCCAGTCTGGTACAGTGATTGTGTGGCTTCAGATCAGGTCTGCTCAGCTACTTCTGTCATTCCACTAATGTGTGATGTGGTGTGGAAACACAGCAACTGTTAATGTTGCTATAATTAACATTGATTGGAAAAACACTACTCGGGAAAATAGTCACTCATCTTACATGCATAGATTCTTCAGGAATATGTGTACATTTCTGGGTTACAGTACATCCTTTTTCCATATCAAGGCAAAAATAAAAACAGTAATACAAAATATGTGTTAATCAGACATATCCCACTGTCCTCAAAACTGAGGTGATAGTGCTTGGTAGAGGACAGCAGAATTAACTGGCTTCGTCACAAGAACAAACTATCCCCTGCTTAGGAAAGATTGGAAGTATGGCAAGAGACAACCCTGGCTTAACCAGGAGATCTTCAATGATATAAAACTAAAAAAAAAAATCCAGCAAAAAGGGGAAACTCAGTCAAATTGCAAAGGATGAATATAAACAAATAACACAAGTATGTAGGAACAGACTTGGAAAACCCGAGGCACAAAACTTGATCAAACTAACTAGAGACATAAAAAAGGAAGCAAGAAAACATTCTACAAATACATTTGAAGCAAGAGGAAGACCAAGGACAGTATAGGCCCATTACTCCATTAGCAGGGAAAGACGATAACAGAAAATGTGAAAATGGCAGAGATGCTTTGTTTCGGTTTTCCCCAACAAAGTTGGTGGTGATTGGAGGTCTAATATAGTGAATGACAGTGAAAATGAGGTAGGATCAAAGTCTAAACTAGGGAAACAAGTCAAAAATTACTTAAGACAACTTAGATGTCTTCAAATCACCAGGGCCTGATGAAATGCATCCTAGAATACTCAAGGAGCTGACTGAGGAGATATCTGACCCATTAGCAAATATCTTTGAAAAGTCATGGAAGATGAGAGACATTCCAGAGACTGGAAAGGACAAATATAGTGCCCATCTATAAAAAGGGAAATAAGGACAATCTGGGGAATTACATACCAGTCATCTTAACTTCTGTACCTGGAACGATAATGGAGCAAATAATTAAATTATCAATTTGCAAACACCTACAAGATAATAAGGTGATAAATAAAAGTCAGCATGGATTTGTCAAGAACAAATTGTGTCAAACCAACCTGATAGCTTTCTTTGATAGGGTAATAAGCCTTGTGGATAGGGAGGAAGCGGTAGATGTGGTATATCTTGACTTTAGTAATGCTTTTGATATGGTCTCACATGACCTAATCATAAACAAATTAGGGAAATAGAACCTAGATGTAGATACTATAAGGTAGGTGCATAGCTGGTTTGGAAAATTGTTCTAAGAGAGTAGTTATCAGTGGTTCACAGTCATGCTGGAAGGGCATAATGGGTGGGCTCCCGAAGGGATCGGTTCTGGGTCTGGTTCTATTCAATATTCTCCTCAATTATTTAGATAATGGCATGAAGAGTACACTTATAAAGTATGTGGATGATACCAAGCTGGGAGGGGTTGCAAGTATTTTGTAGGATAGGATTAAAATTCAAAATGATCTGGAAAAACTGGAGAAATGGTCTTAAGTAAATAGGATGAAATTCAATAAGGACAAATGCAAAGTACTCTACTTAGGAAGGAACAATCAGTTGCACACATACAAAATGGGAAATGATTGCCTAGGAAGGAGTACTGTGGAAAGGGATCTGGCGATCATAATGGATCACAACTTAAATATGAGTCAACAGTGTAACGCTGCTGCAAAAAAAGCAAATATCATTCTGAGATGTATTAGCAGTAGTATTGTAAGCAAAACATGAGAAGTAATTCTTCTACTCTACTCCACGCTGATTAGGCCTCAACTGGAGTATTGTGTGCAGTTCTGGGTGCCACTTTTCAGGAAAGATGTGGACAGATTGGAGAAACTCCAGAGAAAAGCAACAAAAATTATTAAAATTCTAGAAAACATGACCTATGAGGGAAGACTGAAAAAAATGAGTTTGTTTAGTGTGGAGATGAGAAGACTGAGAAAGGACATGATAACAGTTTTCAGGTACATAAAAAGTTGTTACAAGAAGGAGGGAGAAAAATTGTTCTGCTTAACCTCTGAGGATAGGACAAGAGACAATGGGCTTAAATTGCAGCAAGGGCAATTTAGGTTGGACATTAGGAAAAAGTTCCTGTCAGAGTGGTTAAGCACTGTAATAAATTTCATAGGGAGATTGTGGAATCTCTGTCATTGAGGATTTTTTAAAAGCAGATTAGACAAACATGTGTCAGGGATGGTCTAGGTAGTACATTTATGCTTGTATCTGTAATTTTTACTATATGCATCTTAAGAAGTGGAGTTTTTTATCCATGAAAGCTTATGCCCAAATAAATCTGTCAGTCTTTAAGGTCCCACTGGACTTTTCATTGTTTTTGTGGATATAGACTAACTCTGATATTTGGTCTAGATAATACTTAATCCTGCCTTGAATGCAGGGGACTGGACTAGATGACCTCTTGAGGTCCCTTCCAGTTCTAGATTCTAACATTTGCCATTTAGCAAGAAGCATCAAAATCTTCACATTAAGTCAGGGTATAGGCCTTACTGACCCCTCAGTGCCAATGGAAGCCCAAATAGCCATAAACAACAACAAATGTCCACTTTTATTATGTGACAGGGCCGAAAATTGTACACTACTTTATCAGCTACCCCATCCTTGCTGATACATGTATCTGTAATGTATAAGTTTGATTATTGTACCTTAGGATATCTGTGATGAAACCACATACCCAAACAACAGCTCAAACTGGTACAGAACACACCAGCTTATTTGTTTATCAATACGTGTGCCTGTGGGCACATTGTCCCAGTACCCTACTCTGGCTCCCCATTGAATTCAAATTTCAGATCAAGCTCTCTCTTTTCAAATCCATCCAATTTCCAAGATTGGTTTTTGCCTTCCTGAGAGATCAACTCACCTTCTGCAACCATAAATTTCCATGATAACTATGCTCCCATGAAATGGCTCACAAGCATATGAAGGCTTGTGATTACAAGAGAACAGAACTTTCAAAGGACTGGCCCAGACCTAGACAATGGAATTCATTCCTGCAAGAGGAAAAATGACACAACCTCACCATTTAGAGAACTAAATGGAAAAAAACCTCTTGTATCTAGAATGTCGTATCCCGGTCATATTAATTCACACCCGACAACTCTATAAGCGAAAAAAAACCCTGAACAAGCAAAGCTAATGAAGATATTTCTATAGTGTCTGTGGGAATGCCAGAGGTAGAAAAATTCTAATTTCTAACTATAGTACATAGGGATCATCCAGTACATTAAAGGGAACATATCAGTACCCTGATAGGCAGATTCTTCAACCATCTTTTATATTTACAATATCTTTGGCACTATATTAAAAATAAAATATGGAGTGAGAGCATTTGGTAAAACTGTCCTACAAAAACGTTTTCTAGTTTGCAAAATAGAGAATCATTACTTGTGTTTCACATGTGAGGTACGTGAATATGTTTCAGGGAAATTGGTTTCATATTTTATTATACCTTTTAAACCGGACTTATGCTTGTGCTCGTGTATGACCAATCTGAACATTCTTTGTAAGTGCTATACTACACGTAATAGGGATTTCTTCATTTCTGCAAGAGAGCTGTCTGATGATGTCATAAATAGATAGTTAAGGGTTAATGCTTCTTTTACCTGTAAGGGTTAAGAATTTCACCTAGCCTAGCTGACACCTGACCAGAGGAACCAAAGGGGGAACAAGATTTCAAAAAGGAAGGAGGGGGTTTTCCTTTGTTGAGAGTCTCAGTTTCAGCTGGAGTGAAAAAGATCAAGGAACCAGCCTCTTATCAGAGTAGTAAGTTTTAGAAGAATAATAGGTTTATGTTTATTTTCTTTGTAACTTGTCTTGGTACCATTAAGGGAATTATCAAATTTGGTATTTGTGTGTATTAAGATTTGCCCAGGGGAACAGCCTCTGTGTTTTGAATCTGCTGTCTGTGAGAGTAGCTGGTATGCTTATCTCTCCCAGATGGTTTTCTTTTTACCTTTCTTTCTTTAATTAAAGCCTTCTTTTTAAATACCTAATTGATTTTTTCCTTGTTTTTAGATCCAAGGGGGTGAATCTGGAGTCCAGCAGGAGTTGGTGGAGAAAGGAGGGAGGGATTGTTAATTTTCCTTGTTTTAAGATCCAAGGGGTTTGGATCTGGGTTCACCAGGAAATTGGTGAAGTCTCTCAAGACTACGCAGGGGAGAAAAGTAGTGCTTGGGGGTGGTGGCAGCAATACCAGATCTAAGCTGGTAATTAAGCTTAGAAGTGTCCATGCAGGTCCCTACATCTGTACCCCAAAGTTCAGATTGGGGAAGGAACCTTGACAGATGACTAATACAAACAGCAGGGGGAAGTTACATGCTTCCAGGTGGGAGGGTGGTTGAGACCAACTCCTGCACTGCAGCTGGAGGCAACACCGCATCAGAAAGGAATGGTGGTGTAATGCCTGCCAGGCAGAGAACTGTCGAGGTTGTTAACTGCCAGCAGGTTGCAGCTGAACCAGAGACAAACCCGTCTCTAGGGAGCATACAGAAATGTGTCCCATAAGAGAGTCCAGAGAAGGGGCAGGAGATCTCAGAAAGACGAAGTGGGTATTCACCCACGAAACTTTGTGCTCCAATACATCTGTTAGTCTATAAGGTGCCACAGGACTCTTTGCTGCTGAGGTGAGCGAAGATTCCTGTGACTCTTTCACACAAGGAAGCAGTGTGCTTCCAAGTATGAGAGGGGCTGAGACTTGCTCCTTTCCAGCAGAAGGCAACATGCTTTCAGGCACAGGGACAGGAGAGGTATTGTCAGTGGTTAAGGAAACTGTCCCAGTTGTTAGCTGGCAGAGTTTTGAGGATGAACAAGAGACAGAACCCTTCCTATGTAGCACAGAGAACTGTGTCTTAGGAGAGGACCCAGAAGAGGAAACTGTGGAAGGAATAGTGGAGGTACAGGTACGTGTCCTCACGAGTCACTTGGGGCAGGATGCACAGGAGACAAGGAGAATGGCTGGGTCAGCATCTATGCACTATCCAGGCACTATCTAGGCACTTGGCCTGCGACCCAGGTTTTGAGAAGGAACTGTGTAGCTGACCTCCTGGAGGGAGGCAGTCACAAAGCTGACGTCTCAGGGACAGAGAAAGGGGTGGCAGAAGGTACCCCAATCTAGGTCTTAGTTTTTCAGGATGCTATTTCTGATAAATATTTGGAAAGTAACTATGTCTCTTTACATCAAGATGCAGCTCCAATGCCTGTTACAGCAGAGTAGTTGAGACTGGGAAATTGCCACGTGGTAGTTTGTGAGAACACACATGACCCACCTGACTGAGGAGGGGGTATTTTCCCCCAGGCTGGTGAAACACAGAGAGCAGTTATAGGACAAGATGAATCTAACTGAAGAGTAAACACACCGAGCCCAGAAAGCACAGATCACAACCATCTTGGGGGTAGGGAAGGACTCAATGCTGGGAGGGGTATCATTGGGTAACCCCAAAAGGGGAGCTGGATTTTCTGCATAGGTAGAGTCCTGGGGTTGGGAGACTGCTTCCCAAAGAGCCAGCTGATGTGCAGGATCCCCCTGAACACCTATCTTGCCAGACACTGAGGCACCAAAATTCTAGAAACATGATTAAATTAAGAGCCCACACAGAGGTGAATACTGGAAGGAAAGAATAGCCAGTGACTGATTACATGGGAGAGAGTCAAAGGACACCATAGGTAATGAACAAACTAACCTCAATGTAGAATATCTGAATAGAGACTATTTTTTCTAGAGGTGTCCTGCCTCATTCAATGTATTGAATGAGTGCCTATTAAATATTTTGTATTTTCATTGTTCAATGTGTGGCATATATAGCACTCATCATTCTAGTATCTGAGTTATTCACAAAATCCCTATGAGATGAGTGAGTGATATTATCCCCAATTTACAGATGGGAAGCTGGGGCACAAAGTAAATTCAAAAGCCTCCACTAATTTTGGATGCCCAATTTGATATGACTAAGACCTGATTTTTTAGAGTACTTAGCACTATATAGCACAGGGGTCGGCAATCTATGGCACGTGGCTCGCCAGGGTAAGCACCCTGGCAGGCCAGGCCACTTTGTTTACCTGCCATGTCAGCAGGTTCGGCGGACTACAGCTCCCACTGGCCATGGTTTGCTGTCCCAGACCAATGGGGGCGGCGTGAAGCGGTGAAGGTGAGGGATGTGCTGGCTGAGGCTTCCTGCCACCCCCATTGGCCTGGGACAGTGAACTGAGGCCAGTGGGAGCCGCGATTGGCCGAACCTCCGGACTCAGCAGGTAAACAAACTGGACCAGCCCACCAGGGTGCTGACCCCTTATATAGCAGCTTTTGCATGTTCAAAGCACATCTCTTATTGACTGAAATTGCAGCTCTAGGTGTTGAGCACTCTTGCAAATCAGACCCCAAGGTAGCAATTAGGGCACCCAGAAAATGCGGAACACACAATTAGTGACCACCTATTAAGAGTTTGGTTCAAATGACTTACCTAGAATCTTGCAACTCTGTGGCAGAGGCAAGACTAGATTCTCTAGGGCAGCATTCAACTACCTTAACCATGAGATCATCCTTTTTTTCCCTGAGCTATCCTGCCTTGTTAACTACATACATTCCAACTTCTGCAACAAATAATCCAGGGTCTTACAGACAAGAGACATCTTTACTACACAACCTTGTTTCATTACCAAAGCAGGTCCATCCTCTCCACTGAGGCAGAGGTCCTACAGAAAAAAATAACATGATCATATCATTAAAGACTTTATCCTCAAAATGCATATACTCAGGCTGGCCAAATTAAGGTTGAATAGGAAATCTTAATTTTGGTATTTCCTAATTTTTGAGCAGCAAAGAGTCCTGTGACACCTTATAGACTAACAGACGTAATTTTTGAGTGCTTGACTTTGCAACCTTAATAATTTTAATTTAATGTTGCGTGTATAATAAGATATAGATCTACATTGTAGATTGGAAGAGGATACTTTTGCCTTAAATAATCATCTAAAAGTATTTGGAGGGAATTGTGAGGAATAAATAGATGTAATTAAATTACATTGTGTCAAGAAGAATGGAGAAACTGAAAGATTCGTTAACACTAAGATCAGTTAGATGAGTGTTATACTAAATTATGCTAAAACATGTTTGAGACTTAAAGAACAATAGCACACAGCAGAATAATGGACTGAACAACATATTAGGTCTTTTTCATCCTTTATAAACTTTAGGTCTGAACAACCTCATCTGCAGAAAACAAATAGGTGGGGGATTGACAGGAGGACATCTCTGAGACGATTTTTCTCTGTTGTTTCAACCAACAGCCCATGTGCATCTTCTAGGATCCATATGAATCCAGGGCCCCCCAGGCAGTGACCCATAACTTCCATGATGTCTTTGGAGCTTCCCTAGCTCCCTAGAAGCACAGCTCCAATTAAGTTGTGCTGACAGGGTTTCCATAGCTGGCAGATACTCCTGAGACCCTCCAAAAAGAGGAATATCAGCTGTGGGACAGGTGGCACAGAAAATGTATACAACTTCTGGCTGTGTTATTTTTCCACTCTGAGCTCCATAGAGGGTGGGAAAATGATACTTTTCTCACTCTGTCCCCATTTTCAACCTGTCCACTCCTTCCATGACACCGGGGCAGATCTAGGCATTTTGCTGCCCCAAGCACGGCAGGCAGGCTGCCTTCCGCAGCTTGCCTGCGGAGGGTCCGCGGCTGTGGAGGGTCCGCTGCACATCTGCGGGAGGTCCACCAAAGCTGCGGGACCAGTGGACCCTCTGCAGGCAAGCCGCCAAAGGCAGCCTGCCTGCTGCCCTCACAGCGCCGGCAGAGCAACACCCGCGGCTTGCCGCCCCAAGCATGCGCTTGGCGTGCTGGGGCCTAGAGCCGCCCCTGCATGACACTGCACCCCATACAGATCCACGAACTGATGCAGTGAACCTTGATAAGTCAGGGGAAGTTTAGAATCTGTCTCAGAAATAGATGAGTCCCTCTTCCTCCCAGGAGGAGAGATCCATGGCCCCATACCTTCAAAGCACTTAATCACCAAGTAACTTATTTCTCATGAGTAGAGAGAACACTGAGACTACTTGTTTGAGCAAAATTCTGTGCATGCTTAACTGCTTTGCAGAATCAGGGACCACTTATTGAGGATCCCCACTGGCTGAGGCTCTTAGGAGAGCAATTGAGCCCTATGATTATTTTTTTTAAAAGTCACTATTGCATTTACTTTTATACTTGTATGCCATGACGGTGCTTGGGTCATATTGCTGCTGTTGCTGAAACAGTCATGTTTTTTTAAAAAAAATATATTTCTGACTAGTATAGTAAATAGTCACATTAAACCCACATATATGATACAGAAACTCATTATTTTCTTTTGAGGCATCCGTGTGTGTGTGTGTGTGTGTGTTTGTTTGTTTAATGGAAACGTTACACATCAAACTATAACAAGTTCCTTCTACCCTGCATACAGTTTTTTACTGCAATTTACACTTCTCAAATGGATAAGAATGAGGTGGTCTTTGTGTAAATATTGACAAGGATTTATTAAACGAAGGAAGTGTACACTTCAGTTTTTTTAAAAAAAGTGTTATGTATTTTGCCTGAAAAGGGTACAAGAGAATCTCAAATTTCATACATATTTTATTACTCTAGTCTTAAGATGATGCAGTTGTCTATTACTCTAAATAATGTCATAATTTTATTTCCCAGAAATGGAGGATTACAGCTGACATCTGACTTTTAGATAGTTATGCATTATATGCTAGTATTCCTAGAGAATATTTCAAAGATAATTTTGAATTGAAATACAATGACACAGTGTTATCCTTCTAAATCACTCTTGCAGAGCTTATAATGCAAACTGAAATAACAATTCCCTTTTTGAAAAGTATGCAAAAAAAACTAATCACTACTACTAAACATCAGATCTAGGTAATACTGCAGAGTGTGTGTGAACATTTATTTGAACAGAAAATGTGGTGTTTGGTGCCATTTTCACCCCCCTTTTATTTTATTCTATAGATATTTTTATAAGCAAATTTTTGTTTGCTAAAATGTTTATGGAAAAGAACGTTTCACACTTGCTTGCCCAAATACAAATGTGCATTATTTATTTAGGTAGGTAGTTAGTTAGTTACAGAGGTATCCCTGCAGCAATCCAGAAAGCTCTTCGTAGTTTGACAGTCATCAGAGAAGAAGCAGAAAGAACATTTTGGATAAAACCTGGCACCCTTTCACTGTGTAGCAACTTCCTTGACCACTGAAACTAATAGTACTACTTGAAGGGTGAGGGACTAAGCATGAGAGTGGAAGATCCGGCCATGTGTGATTTAGATGAACCACATATCAAAAATAGCAAATTACAAATTACAAAGGGAATGCTCAAACCTAAATAGTTTAAGAACAATTATTAGGATTACAAGTTTGTGTTTATCAATCATCAAATAATTTTGAATAATGCTTAAAAAGTCTGTTAGTACAGGATGCACAAAGAGAAGATGATAAATCTGTCACACAATTTTTTTATTTTTTTTAATACTCGGCCGAACTTTGCAAAACATTTAGATCCTGATTCTGATTTACCTAAAGAGTCTGGCAGCTAAACGAGTAATGGGAGCCTCCTTTCAAAATGCTGTTTAATAGGCATAGACAATTTTCAAAAATTGCAGGAGAACGGCCATACTGGGTCAGACCAAAGGTCCGTCTATCTCAGTATCCTGTCTCTGACAGTGGCCAATGCCAGGTGCCCCAGACAGAATGAACAGAACAGGTAATTATCAAGTGATCTATCCCCTGTCACTTATTCCCAGCTTCTGGCAAACAGAGTCTAGGGATACTGTCCCTACCCATCCTGGCTAATAGCCATTGATGGACCTATCTTCCATGCATTTATCTAGTTCTTTTTTGAACTTGGCCTTCAGAACATCTTCTGGGAAGGAGTTCCACAGCTTGACCATGCATTGTCTGAAGAAATATTTCCTTTTGTTTGTTTTAAACCTGCTGCCTATTAATTTCATTTGGTGACATCTAGTTTTGTTTTATGATAAGGAGTAAATAACACTTCTTTGTTTACTCTGTCAACACCAGTCATGATTTTATAGATCTTTATCATATCCCCCCTTAGTTGTCTCTTTTCCAAGATGAAAAGTCCAAATCTAATTAATATCTCCTCAAAATTGCATTTGTAAATAATCTGGATTTGATTAATATAAGAGAATTTGTTAACTTTTGAGGAAGTTTTTACTTGAGGAAGAAGAGTATATGCTGGGAAGAATTAATTGAGAAGACAGGAAGTTGTAGAAAGAGTGGCAAGAGTTCTTCAGAATTATTGTGTATGTATGTTTAATTCCTGCCATGTAGACATCGCATTCACTATGCTAATAACCTGTGATATATAGATATTTCCTTCACCACGATAACAACTTGTATTTAACATCCATCCATTCATACAGTGCACTTGTACGTATGATTTATTTGTAGCCCACATTTCATCCTCGTGCCAGCCATACTGGGAGAAGGCAGCTCCTGACCAGAAGGTACTGTTAGAATTGCGAAAAACTGTCCCAGGAGGCATTCTGAAAAAGAGTCAGGAAAGGGTAAAGGAAGGTTTTCCAACTTTCTAATTACAGAAAAACAAATGTACCACCCCCCACTCACTTCATCCCCCCTCCCTCCATCACACACTCTCCTCCACCCTCACTCACTTTCACCAGGCTGGGACAGGGAGCTGGGATGCGGGAGGGGGTAAAAGCTCCAGCTGAGGTTGCAGACTCTGGGGTGAGACCAGAAATGAGGAGGAGTTCATGATGCACAAGAGGGTTCTGGACTAGAGCAGGGGGTTGGAGTATGAGGGATGAGGGTTCCATATGGGGTGCAGGCTTTGTGGTATGGCTCTGGGGTGAGGCTGGGGATGAGGGGTTTGGGGTGCAGGAAGGGGGTTCAGGACTGAGGCAGGGCATTGGGGTGTGGGTGCAGGAGAGAGTTGGGGTATGGGAAGGGATGCGTGATCCTGGCGGTGCTTACCGTTACTCCCAAGAAACACCCATCAGGTCCCTGCAGCCCCTACGTACGTGGGCAGCCAGGGAGGCTCCACGTGCCACCCCCACAGCTCCCATTGGCCAATTGTTCCAAGTCAATGGAAGCTGCGAAGCCAGCAATCGAAGCGAGGGAAGCCGGCGGAACCTTCCATGGCCTCCCCTATGCCTAGGGGCTGCAAGAACCTGGTGGCCATTTGCAGGAGCTGTGTAGAGCCAGGGCAGGTAGGGAACCTACCTTAGCTCCAGGCCCCTGCTGCATCACCGATTGAACTTTTAACTGCCCAGTTGGCTGTGCCGACCAGAGCCACCAGGTTCCCTTTTTGACCAGGCATTCCGGTCAAAAACCAGATGCCTGGCAACCTTAGGTAAAGAGAAGCAGCAGAGAGACCAAATTGAAGAAGATGGAAGTGCTGCAAGCCACCAGATCCTTTACAGAGATATAAAAAAAATAGTAGTCTGAGGGCTATTTCAGAAAGGACACAAGGGAATCCTCTCAGAGACTAATATTTGTCTAATCCAAGCCTCCAAATGGTTTACAGATTTGTGTTATCACTGCCTTGGTGATTAGCTGAAGCTGACCAAGACTTTTGCGGGGCTAATGAACTTCATCTCAAATGTTATGCTTACAGTCTTTGTTTTAAGATATATCTCTGAAACCCTCTCACTGAAGAGTCATGACTCTTATTTATTTTTTCCATAATTTCATTTCAACACTATTTCCACTCTATCAAATATGAATTATTGACAGATGAAAGCTGATCCCTCGAACCACATATTGTAATATTTCAGCAACAATGCTACAGTTATAAGCCTGTTACAGGTATGTGTAATGTTACAGTTTTTGGACCATTGCAATATTGTATTAATAAAGATACAGACTTAATACATAAAATGTCTGTAAGATATTACAAACTTAGCAGCAGTTCGGTAACTAGTTTTCTCTTCTATTAAAAGATTACATCTTTTGATCACATTATAACACTTCATGTTCCCAATGCTCCCTCTAAAAAAAAAACTTATCACTGTATTTCTAAATTGCCTAAGAACCTTCCAGGCAATTTTTCAGTGTAGCAGTCAATATTTGGAAATAAATATAGGTGTCTATCTCACTCAGCAACTATTCTGAGTGAAGGTATGGAGCATATAAAACAAATTCAGCAGCTACTCTTCAAATTATTTTGCTTCACTCTTGGTGGATTGTAATGATTTGGGGAATCTGTCTATGAACAATTTATGACTTCTGTGTGATGTTATGAACTCTTTGTATACATTTGTGTCAAAGTAGAAACTGCATTTTGATTGTGAGAGTTTTCTGCTTTTTTAAAAACATTAATCTTGAACAGAAATTTGAATGACACAAGGCTAACAGTGGAGGCTGTTGAGCCTTTAAACCAGTGGTGGGCAACCTACAGCCCACAGGCCACACAGGACCCATCAGAGCAATGTGCTGTCAGGCCACGATACAGTGTGTTTACATTGACCGTCCGCAGGCACGGCCACCCGCAGCTCCCAGTGGCCGCGCTTCATTGTTCCTGGCCAATGGGAGCTGCAGGAAGCAGTGCAAGCCGCAGGGACGTGCTGGCTGCTGCTTCCCACAGGTCCCATTGGCCAGGAACGGCAAACTGTGGCGACTGGGAGCTGCAGGTGGCTGTGCCTGTGGACAGTCAATGTAAACATGCTGTATCACTCCCCACCAGAGGATTACCCTCATGGGCTGCATGCCACAGGTTGCCCACCACTGCCTTAAACCTTGATGGATCTTTATTCAAATGAAGGCACCCTAGGTCAATGAGCTGAAGAATCAGGTGGGCTGGGAACCAGGCAACTGATCACCTGAGAGAGGAAAGAGGGTGAACAAGAGTCATCCTGAAAAAGGACACTTTAAGTTATAAATAGACAGATCTGCTCCAAGCAGCCACCTCTCACTGACCAAAACAGAAAAAGAAGCATGTTCTGTAGGAGTGAAGTCCAGAAGAGTAGATGCTGACCAAATCCTAAAGAATGTTTACGTGAGGAAGCTTATGCAGAGAGCTGCATATAGTTGTTTCTTATTTTGCACAGAACTGCATATCTTTTGTGCTGTCTCAGCTAAACAGTAATTGTTAGAAGAAATACTCCACAAAGTCTGTGTCTGTTTGTACTATCACATATGCCTCAAGAGGCAAACTATATACCAGTGTGCCTTGTGACATTATCTGATTAGAATATGACCATGCAAATCATTGTTGCTACCACTGTTATATAATTGCAAAGAATCTTATACAAAGTATGTCAATAGAAAGGGTTAAGCAGTTCACCTGTTAAATGACCCAGAGTCAACCTTTAGAAATATGTTAGAAAAGAATGTAAATGGTAATTAGGGTCATTCCCTGTTAGATAGGCTACAACTTTGAAATGCAACCCTGTGTTGTTATAGAATTAGAGGTAATTCTAATTGTATGTGTTTACTTACATCTTGTGAGATGTTAGCCATGTGAGCAGACAGTTCCTGTCTATTACTATAGCTATTGATTCAGAGATCAAAAGGGAATATTAACATTTAGATTAATCTTGGGTGAAATAATGTCATTGTCTAGATGTCTCTTTAAAGTTTGTGATAAACTGCTAATGGATATGTTATGTTATCTCTTATGTTAATCCCTATAGCTAATGTTTAGGAATAGGTCTATTTCAAAATTTTCATGATTGTCTATTATTAGCCTAAGGACTCCGACCTGTCAAGAGAAGGCCTGGAACTGTATAAAAAAAAACCTTGGGTCCTGATCCTTTTATCGCCGATCTGCTTTATGCAGGGAAGCTTAAGTCATAAGATTGAGAACTACAGTCCTATCTGGATCACCCTGAATATGAACATTGGAATATAACCTGTGGACTAATTCTGAAAGAACTATTTGCAAGTACAAAACTCACCATCTCTACTATGAATTTGATCTTAGAACTGTATTCATGTTTGTATGTATACTAATCTTTTAACTGATACTCTGTCTCTTTTCTTTTTTTAATAAATTTTAGTGTAATTAATAAGGATTGGTTGTAAGTATATATTTGGACAAGATCTGAAATATTCATTAACCGGAGAGGTAATGTGTTCAATCCTTTGGGATTGGTAGAACTGTCTTATATGATGAATAAGATTTTCAGTAATCCTCCTCATATTTGACTTGGGTGTCTGGGTGGATGCCTAAGACTGGGTTGCTTTAGGGAACTGTGTTGTTGGCTTTTTCAGTAAGGTATTATAGAAGCCATTTTGTGCAGGCTTGGTAAATCTAAGTATTGGAATATCCATCAGTTTGGGGAATTATCTCCCCCATTCTATGCAGTTTATCCTAACTGAGTAATTTCAGTGTGACTCCCCGGGACCCTGGTCACATGCCCACAAGGACAGAGCTCTGGGAACAGGTGTATGTGGCTGTCAGCTACAGTCCTGTAGCTTGGCCATGGAGTCTCAGTTCCAGAAGGAACATCATATAGAAAGTACATGTCAGTAAAGTATCTGAGAGGCCACAGCCAATGCTGAAACCTACTCAGTGCCTACAAGAAGCTTAAAAGTACAGCAGGCCCAGTATGTGGGTCCAAATATAGCAATCGTGTGAGTGTCAAGCAGGAAGGGCTTGACCAGAGCTGTGACGTACGTTAAATCAGATATTCAAAGCCAGTCAGTTTAACTCTGATTTGTGTTGGCATTCGCAAAAGAGAACAATAACTCCTGCTCTGCCTGATTTGGAGCAAGGACTTGAACCTGGCTTTCCTATAGTCTCTGTGAGTGCCCTAACCATTGGGCTACTGGCTAATCTGGGGTGAATAGTTTTCTCATGCTTGCTCACTCGCTTTCTGGTTTTGACTAGAAATTCCATCCTCGTCCTGTTAGACTTTCCTGACAAAAATGTCATCAAAACCAATAGAAGGATGAGTGCACGTGATCCTGAGTAGGGCAGGGTGTCCCATATTCTAGGTGAGTACCCCAGCCAGTGGGTACAGAGTCACTTTCTCTATGAAGTACAAATGGTTACCTACATCACATGTTATTTTTTCTGGTCCCTTATTTTATGGTTTAGAAGACATTCAAAGCTTTCAAGTTAGCCACACGAACACTTCAGCCATGAATACAAATTTGTACAAGGATCCATGTCTTTTTCTGTGAACATTTTTTATCAAACATTTGCCATTTAAATGTTCACAGCCAGCCAGTAAAAGAGTTAGGAATGTCAGAGATGCAAATGTCATATTTTTATTCAAAGAAATATTTTGTTGTTGTTATTGTTTTGCAGTATACCACCAGTTCTACTATTTAATTACACAATGACCGACTGTTGTTTTCACTCAAAATCAAAATCTGAGACTACCTTTCTATCTGTATTCATCTGCAGCCCTCACTGAAGTGAAGCCAGCCTAATGGAACAAGCTTTTTATATTTGAGGCAGATATTTGACCTAGCTTCATTAAATGTGACACATAAGAAATTCACAAACAACATACCAAAAGAAAAGCTCCACAGGAAATAAGCTGCCTCTAAGTTCTGTCCTTAAACTATGGCAGGGAAATTAGCAATTACTGACAAATTAGCAGTAATTAGTCCAGAATGTAAAGGTCACTACCCTTTATCTTTAAATCCTTATCTTACTATTTTGGTTGTCAGAGAAATGTGTAGAAGGAAGCACAAACCCACAGTGCACTAAATATAGCCCCTTCTATGCCACAGCAATTAATTGATTCTGTAACAATTTAAGATCAGAGTGGGCTATAGAAATGGTTTGTGTCTATACACAACATGTCTGACATTGGATTAGTGACTGTGCCCACTAAAAGTTCTGTTTCTGGATGGCACATAGTGGTTTTCTTGTCACTGTGTGTTTGGCTGTGTGGTTAGTATCTGCTGGTAGCGCTAGTACAACTGCACTGACTGTTACCAGTGTAACCAGCTTGTCTCGTTCTGCTTCTGTTTCTCTATAACCTTATATGAATGTTCTCCAGGCATTCTACCTCCTGTTGAGATGATATGGAGGAGCTATCGGTACTTTCTTAGAATGAACAACTACAAGCATAGCTAGGCAGTGTAGCAGGTGTGGCTGAACAAACTCAGCTGACAAGAGATACCTTGTGTTGTCAGATCTCTTGTGTTGTGATTTAAAAAAAAAACCAAAAAAACCCCCCAGTTTTGTGGCTACAACTCAACCTTATTCACTGAAACTCGGTCATCTGAAAAGGTTAAACATCTCCTACAGAAATATGGTTTAATGTGTATTGTCAACAGGCCCTAACATATCTTTACAAATCATACCCTGCCTTTGGGAGACATAGGATCTAAAATGAGAAAAGTATGCAAGCTCCTACTCAATCTACCACAGAAGATCCATTCTTAGAGACTCAGAGATGAAAAATTCTTTAATACCTTCAGTGATCAGTATTCATTGTGAGGACCCCAGATCTTCTTAACTTTCTTCTTTCCCAGGACTGTAAGACTTTGAGTTTGTTAGCCTACAAGGCCCACCCTTTCTCCATTTTCTGTGAGGACAGGATGTTGTATATGCATGGATGATAATGATATAGGATTCCAGGGGGACTGTTGTCTATGAACAACTGAATTGTTGATGGGTTATTTGATTTGATCTAGAGCAGGGGTCGGTAACTTTCGGCACACAGCCCATCAGGATAATCCACTGGTGGGTCGCAAAACATTTTGTTTACTTTGACCATCCACAGGCATGGCTCCCCGCAGCTCCCAGTGGCTGTGGTTCATCGTTCACAGCCAATGGGAGCTGCGGGAAGCGGCGTAGGGACATGCCGGACGCCTCTTCCCACAGTTCCCATTGGCCGAGAACGGCCACTGAAAGATGTGGGGGGCCATGCTTGTGGATGGTAAATGTAAACAAAATGTCTTGCAGCCCATCAGTGGATTACCCTGATGGGCTGCGTACCCAAGGTTGCCGACCTCTGATCTAGAGTAACTGATGGATATATTTCATTACTGTATTTTTAAAAGATTGTGGTGCCAAGAAAACTGGATGCTGCTGTTTTATTGTAGCTTAAAAACAATTAGTGTAGCTTAGCAACAAATCTAAATAAATTAATAAATCAAAATGAATACATTATTACTCTGAAAACAAAGATCTGATATAACCCCCACTGAAATCAGTGGGAACTTCTCCATTTACTTTAGTAGGAGTTGGGCCAGGCCACAAGTAGATCTCTTCAAATGTTAGCTTCTCCCCTTCATTCTCTAATTCATTGCTTGCAGAATGAGTGAGATGTATCCGTTCACAATATGAGCACACTAGAAAAAAAAAATTCTCCATATCCATTTACGCTACTGTTACATTTATATTGTGTTGCCATTAATATAACAAATATTCTATCCTGAAAAAAATCCCTGAGAAATCGAATGCCAATAACTTTAAAAAATCCTTCATTAAATATTATATGCAATGTCTGTCAGAGAACAGTGGGTTGCTTGAATGCTTCAATGTGTCCTTATGGTATTTTCATTCATTCCATTTACCATAGTTATTTTGCTGTTATTTCTTTATTGTTGATATTTCATATTCCATTTTTACAATATCTACATTTCAAAACTGTACAAAATTATTACACTTGTGCGTTACAAGAACTGCATTACTTCTGTGTGTATTAGAGAAGAGTTAGTTGTTCCTCAAATATGTGTTTTTCTTCATCAATATGGGCATGATTGCGGGTGGGTTCAGAATTTCCCTCATGCCTCTACATGGACTTGGTTCTAGGTATGAAGAACAAGGGGTTCTATGTATATGCTTACTATGCACCACAGCAAGTGGGCAGCATGCGCAGAAAATGAGCCAAATGTGCTCATTTGGACAAAGGGGCCATATGCAAGCAAAACATTACTTCTCAAGGGCAAGCAGGAAGGGAATTGTGAATTTCTTCTTTGCAATGGCTTTGTCCTTGAGACACAATCAAGCCCTTAATGATACAGAAGAAGTGTTTCAGATGTGTGTTCTCTACCAATGTCCTTGTATACATTTTCCCCTTTGTATTGTCAGTTATTCTGAAAATGGTTTAGATTATAATTATATTTGTTGAATGATATTTTTTTCTTGGCATGGTCCAAATTGGAAATTAAAAATAGAAAGCATGTTCATGGGATTCCATTACTCAAGTACACAGCTATCCATCTGAACTCCCAAGCTAATTGACTTGTCTTTTTCAGCTTGGTAGAGCTGAAACATAAAAAAAGGGCCCAAAGAAAACAAGCAAACAAAGAACAGCTGCAAGTATAAGATATAAGTTTCATGAGCAAAGACTCCTGATTAAATGTCTAAAGTGGCAATGGGTTCAGTTATGAAGGGATAAAACTATTCAAACTTCTTGCTATTCAAGTTGAAGTTTGGGTTAAAAGAAAATATGATCTTCAAAGGAAGAAACTACTTTCTTCTCCATTCTCCAGTCATCTCCACCTTTTTGCCCACAACTACCCTCAGACTCCAGAAATCCCTTTTTTTAATGCCTTCCGTAGGGTGACAATGGCAGGCAGACATTTCTTCCCCATAATTCTACTCTTTCCCAATTTTCAGTATGTTCTCTTTGGCCTTTCCAGGTTGTTCAGGGACCACCTGCTGTGAGCTACTACCTCTTCAAAGGCTTAAATTGTCTTCTGATATGCAGCAAGTTCTTCCTGACATGCTTCATGGATATTTGGATATAAACAAGTTTTCTCTATAGTGACAAATATCTAGTCCTTCCCACACTTCAGAAATGCTGATATGAAATGGAAGGAAACAAACAGAAGATGAATAATAACCCCTTCCTTTTTGTTCTGGCACTGCTCCTCTCCCCCCGCCCACATCCTACATATAACCTACTAGACTTCATAATTATTATTCCAGACTAAAGCAATTAAATGTCTTCTTATAAAAGATGGACAGTTCTGTGAAAGAGGCAATCTTGTACCTTATTCTGATCTCTCTTACATCATTTTCACACCAGCACAACTCCACTGACTTCAGCGTAAGCAAAGCAGAACCACGCCCCTTGTGCCATGATCTCTACTTCTCTGAGGTTGTTCCATTCTTTTTATATAAAACAAGTCAAAAGCACTTCCATGGACTAGGAACTTTTGAAAGACTCAGTCTGGCAAGCACATTACATTAAAACAAATCCCATTGAAGTTAATGAGAGTTTTGCCTGATGGACTTGATTCTAAATGAGCAGGTTGGTGAAGAGCTTGCTTATATAGTTCCATTGTGAAAATCATGAGATATTTGCCTCACCATAGTTGCCTCCTTTATTGTTGTTAGTGTGGGATTATTTCCATACATTATATGTACCCAAAGTGATGCAGGGGTTAATATCCCCCCGTTACACAACTCATTATCTAATTGAAAACATTTGTTGAATACTAGGTTCCATTTCAAAAAGCTTCCTCGAAAACCACTCTTGTACATTAAAATCACAGGGCTTTAAACTGTATATTCTTGAAAGAAACTGCCATATTTTTAGTCTGCATAGTAATGGATGAGAAAAAAGGTATATTTGGAACATGTTCCTTTTGATAAGATTTACTTCACCCAAAGATTTAAAAAAAACAGATATTAATTTCCTATTGTTTTGAGCTGATGATAATCACTAGGGGCTATATTGTACTATTAGGTTTTAAGCAGAACTCCCCACTGATTTTACAAATTGATGGCCTCATCTGATCCAAGCTTACTCAAAAGGAACTTGGTGACTTTCTACAATCCATTGGTAAAAATAAGCTGTGGGCATTATCATTCTGCTATGTTTCCTTTTTTTGACATGTATATGCTAAATTCAGCAACTGGGAACAATGACAATAGCAATAAAAAGAAGAACAATCTGTTTTTGGACACTCAGAAGTATTAACAGCTTCCAGACTACCGATAAATATCCCAAACTCCTTGGTACTTAGCAAAATAAACAGTATTCCCCTCCACTCTCCACCCCCCACTGAAAAACTGCAGCCAAACTACTGTTATTAACCAGGACTGTGACTGAAACATCAAAGATGAAATATCTCAAACCTGACCTAGTTTTCCAACAAATGAACAATACTGCTGTTTTCCCCTTTATTTCACTTTTACTTCCCCCCCACTTTGCCCCGCTCCCACCAGTGTGACATTTTTATGGCTTATATGTAAATGTATTTAAAAAAAAAAGATTCTTTTGATTGTTAAATATTAAAGGTTGTAGGACGCCAGCACATAACACTGAAGGAGAAAAGAATTTTGTGGATGGTAGACAGCAGAGAAGCCTGGTAACAGAAGAGTACTCTACTTGTAAATTAGATCATGCTGAGAGTGGCATTTTGAGCAGGCTGTAAAATATGTTTAAGTGTATTCCATTTACCAAGTGCATAAGAAAATAGGTAATATATTTAGAGCACAGAAGAGGTTTTAACTGGCAGTAGAAGTAGCAAATTGCTCTGGCACTTTTTTTTAAAATGATATTTGAATCTGATTTTATTTTCCCATTTTAAGCGCTACAGTGCAATGGCTCAGTGAGATGTATAGATACTTTTTTATTAACAATACCCATACCTTGCCTGTGGAGGACTGCAAAATACCTGTGCCATTTTACAAATGATATTGCATCATTGTTATAGAGTGGCAGCAACCATTTCATAGGTAGTGTTGAAGCCAGCTTCCCATTATAAGTCTCAAATTTAATACTTTCCTCATCTTAGAAGTCGTCTTGATATTTTGCATGCCACATCTTATTCTAGGAGAAGACTTTTCTGGGAAGTTTAAAATTAGTAAATTCAGAAAAGGAATTACTACGTTATGGAGCCTGATTCTCATTTACTCTAAGAACTCTTTATATTGATTTAGCAGTGTAAGGGGCCTTAGGTTGGGCAAAAAATAAGAGACTCAGGCCCATAGGTTTTGAGAAAAAGAAACTGTTTTATTTTCTTGATATCTCTAAAATGGCATGTTCTAGAATCTCCCAATGTATATTGTTGTGTTGGCCTATGCAAATGAGTAGTAATATGTTGAGATTGGGAAGATTTATTGTGTATGCAAAGTTTAAATATCTGTTTTAAACATATTTAAATATTTACATTTATAAACTAACTTGCTACTGAACACAGGCTTTGCTGCTGTGACTTCTGCAATGCTGAGCCAGAAAAGGGGTGTGGCAGGGGCTGTGAGCTAGAAGACTGAGGAGAAATGTTTTAGGACAAGAGTTCAAAATGTAGTATGGGGAGATGTAGGGGAGGCATAAAGAGGAGGGCAGGGGACGGGAAGGACATATATTGGAGGATCACATGGAGGGGTGGCATGATGTCATGCTCCCTGACCTTGGAATGGGGGTGGGGCTCCTAGTGAGATAAAATAAGACACTGGTGGAGTATGTAGCATGATTGGGGGTGCTGAGGACTTACAAGCATAGGAATGGAACTGCATGGAATGGGAACTGGGATGAGAGTACATGAGTGCATAGAAGTGGAGTACAAATAAATGAGTGTGGCATGCAATGTGGAGGATGGTAGGAGTCTTGAATGGGACATGCAGGGGGGAAGGATCAGGCATGAAAGGGTGTGGGGAATGTACTTTGAAACAACAGAGGGGTGCATGGAAGTCAGTGAAGGTTACTGGGGAGCAAAAAGGGAATGTAGATAAAATAAACATGGGGGCAGGTGACCAGAGAACATCCCTGGGATTCATGCACAAGGAACTGGGGGAGCCATGGAAGAGTGAAGGGAATCATGTGAGTGCATCCAAAGTGGGAGGGACAAAGCTGTCTTTTGATCCATGCTTAAAACAAACAATCAACCTTTCCATATCTGCAGACTTGAATCAAGTGATATTCCCAGCCAGATGGATTAAGACTCAAAGTTCATAAGTGAACAAGACCTTCAATCGATTTGTGGATATTAGGGGGGGAAAAAAAAAGATTGTATGCACCTTTGACAAAAAGGTTGTAGATACAAAGGATCTGAGTAAACACTGCCATCTGTCCAGTTTTTTGGGCTTAGAGTCATCCCAGCTGTCCCAGTTTTTTGTACCTCAGAGGTAGCAACGCTTGAAATAGTTCAAATGCAAGTCAGGGTTGAGGTCAAGTGCATTTAATGCTGGAGTTGAATGTTTTACATGCTTTTAATTACTATAACACTAAATGTAACCTTTTTAGGTTTTGGCAGCACTCCAAAAAAAAAATCCTGAAAAATGTGTTATTTTTAACCACTCTTCAAGAAACCCTGTACGTGTCTGTATTTGTAAATAGAATAGCTATCCTTGGAGCTAAAAATCCTGGGAGAAGGTACACTGCTAGGCAAAATTCCAAGGAAAGACATCATGAAAGCAAGATGTGGAAGTCTGATAGCATTCTGCGTCTAGCACTAGATAACATCTCCAGTGCACTGAATAATTGGCTTTGTGAAGTGCAATGTTAGTTTAGTCTCAGCAGCATTTTTAGTGACCAGAATTTGAGAGAATGTCAGAATCTTTTTTCCAAGAGTTCCAAAACTTGAGGTTTCCAAGAAGGATTTTTGGAGGGGTCTCTGTTTCCTGATTTTATTTTACTTTTTTCTAAGTTAGTATTTCTTGTCCGGAGTTCTATAGTAAGCCCATGTGTGAACATACTGAATATTCAAAGTAGTATTTACTATGCAGAGTTTGCAAATAACACTTACACTGTGTTCATAAAATATTCACTGAACAAATATGATGATGAAAAAATTATCTGACAATAAGCAAATTTCAAAACATACAATGAATAAATTGTTCATAAAAATAGTTAGACCAGCACTACAGGATTACAAGTAACAAAACTACATATACCATCATGCAGTAAACCAGCCACCCCATTAATAAAATCATACGTAAAAGCAGATGGTAGACCTGCATGTAAATATACATATTATTGCCCCTTATTTTGATACTAATGTCCAATGACTGAGTGTTGCTACATTACTAAGATGTAGCAGACGTCAGGGCCTTGCAGGTCAACTTCCAAGGAGAAATCAATGATGTGGAGTCTGGGTATATTTTCAGCGTAGCTCACTTTATTTACATGTATATATATTTACATTTCCAGCCCTGGAAGAGAGGCAATTGCAAAAAGCATGCAGGCAATCCCTTCTTCCAGAAATCTAAGCACATGCACTATCTGGCTTCCAGAAGAAAAGAGTAAACTCCCTGCTATCTGCCACAGCTTCCTGAAAAGGACCATCACATTTAAAAACTAAAAAAAACCCAAAACAACTACCGAACAAGGATACAGTATTTCTTCAAAGAGTCATTTCATTCCCATATTAATAATCTGAATTTGTAAAACTGTATTTAACAGTGCCATCTGCTGACTCCTATCAGGTCAATATAAACCTAATGATATGACACCCAAGAAAAGATCTGCAGTTTGGTTTGCATCAGCATCACAGAGTCCGCAGTCTTCCCTTCCCAACAGAGGCCCTACCTTTGCTTTCCCAACAATTCCATATCCTTGTCATGGTTTCTTGAGGAGGAACACCAAGTGCCTGCTGTTCCAGCTTGATGTCTTTGCTTGATAGCAGGCCCACTCCTACTGTGCTTTCTTCAATGGATCAGTCAGTTAAAGCATCTTTGCAATACATTTGAATTGCTATTCTTTCTTTTGATGGAGCACACACAGTGTGTTATGAATTAAACACAAAAACAAATTTCATATGAAGAGAGAAAAGATTCATTTTACCAGTCATAGGCAGTGTAACTCAAGCCCACAGAAAGAAGCTTATGATTTTGAAAACTTCAGTTGGTATTACTGCCTTAGTTTTATTTCTGGCTAAGCTCTAATTAATTGCTGAAGGGGGAAAAAAAGTTTTGTTCTACGATTATAATGATGCTAGTCTTTTAAATAGCACAGTCTGAAATAACATGAAGATAAAGAAGAGAGGAACTTATGTGATTCAGTGTATGATTTATTATCAAATTGTATTGTTCCTGATTCTGAATATTAAAAAATTTTATCACCTGCTGTAATATGCAATTACAGTTCTGTATTTATGTATATTTTGTATGCCAGAATGTGATATTTAAAATGATTATAGAAAGTTGAATTTAATATTTGTTTGGCTTAAATCATTTCTTCTCTCTTTTATTTACTTATTTTGAAGATGCCTTTAATGTGGGTCAATTGGAATTTTCTTATCTTTTTTTATTCCATCTTGATATTAATGTTGAAATGATATTTTCCTCAAAAGTAAGACTTTATAAGACAGACAGGCATTTACAAAAAAAAACAAAACAAAACTTTATATATTGAATCTCTTGTAAATTGGCACCAATATTTTCCCAGAATATTTGACTCAGCATCCAAGACTATGCCATAAATGTTATCATGTTTTGCAAACATTACTTAGAACATAAGAACAGCCGTACCAGGTCAGACCAAAGGTCCATCTAGCCCAATATCTGTCTACCGACAGTGGCCAATGCCAGGTGCCCCAGAGGGAGTGAAGCTAACAGGCAATAATCAAGTGATCTCTCTCCTGCCATCCATCTCCATCTTCTGATGAACAGAGGCTAGGGACACCACTCTTTACCCTTCCTGGCTAATAGCCATTTATGGACTTAGCCAACAATGAATTTATCAGTTCCTTTTAAACATTGTTATAGTCCTAGCCTTCACAACCTCCTCAGGTAAGGAGTTCCACAAGTTGACTGTGCGCTGTGTGAAAAAAACTTCCTTTTATTGTTTTAAACCTGCTACCTATTAATTTCATTTGGTGACCCCTAGTTCTTGTATTATGGGAATAAGTAAATAACTTTTGCTTATCCACTTTCTCCACATCACTCATGATTTTATATACTTCTATCATATCCCCCTTAGTCTCCTCTTTTCCAAGCTGAAGAGCCTAGCCTCTTAATCTTTCCTCATATGGACCCTCTCCAAACCCCTCATCATTTTAGTTGCCTTTCTGAACCTTTCTAGTGCTGAATATCTTTTTTTAAGGTAAGAAAGGCCAATCTGTACACAGTATTCGAGATGGGGCGTACCATGGATTTATATAAGGCATAATATATATTCTCAGTCTTATTCTCTATCCCCTTTTTAATATTCCTAACATCCTGTTTGCTTTTTTGACCGCCTCTGCGCACTGCATGGACATCTTCAGAGAACTATCCACGATGACGCCAAGATCTTTTCCTGACTCGCTGTAGCTAAATTAGCCTCCATCATATGTATGTATAGTTGGTATTTTTTCCAATGTGCATTACTTTACGTTTATCCACATTAAATTTCATTTGCCATTTTGTTGCCCAATCACTAGTTTTGTG
The DNA here is from genome assembly GCF_003597395.2 of Chelonoidis abingdonii. Taxonomy (NCBI): domain Eukaryota; kingdom Metazoa; phylum Chordata; order Testudines; family Testudinidae; genus Chelonoidis; species Chelonoidis abingdonii. The sequence goes on along the minus strand of NC_133769.1, from coordinate 280,690,327 downwards.
AGATTCTTTTTGAAGTTCTTCACAATCTGCTTTTGGTCTTAACTATCTTGAGCAGTTTAGTATCATCTGCAACTTTGCCCACCTCACTGTTTACCCCTTTCTCTAGATCATTATAATAAACTGAATATGATTGGTCCTAGGACTGACCCTTGGGGAACACCACTAGTTACCCCTCTCCATTCTGAGAATTTTACCATTAATTCCTACCCTTTGTTCCCTATCTTTTAACCAGTTCTCAATCCATGAAAGGACCTTCCCTTTTATCCCATGACAGCTTAATTTACGTAAGAGCCTTTGGTGAGGGACCTTGTCAAAGGCTTTCTGAAAATCTAAGTTATACTATATCCACTGGATCCCCCTTGTCTACATGTTTGTTGACCCCTTCAAAGAACTCTAATATATTAGTAAGACATGAATTCTCTTTACAGAAACAATGTTGACTATACTCAACAGTTTATGTTTTTCTATGTGTCTGACAATTTTATTCTTAACTTTGTTTTGACTAATTTGCCGGTACTGACGTTAGACTACTGGTCTGTAATTGCTAGGATCAACTCTAGAGCCCTTTTTAAATATTGGCGTTACATTAGCTAACTTTCCAGTCAATGGTACTGAAGCCGATTTAAAGGACAGGTTACAAACCTTAGTTAATAGTTTCGCACTTCACCTTTAGTTTTTTTCAGAAACTCTGGGTGAATGCCATCTGGTCCCGGTGACTTGTTAATGTTGAGTTTATCAATTAATTCCAAAACCTCCTCTAGTGACACTTCAATCTGTGACAGTTCCTCAGATTTGTCACCTACAAAAGCCAGCTCAGGTTTGGGAATCTCCCTAACATCCTCAGCCGTGAAGACTGAAGCAAAGAATCCATTTAGTTTCTCCGCTATGACTTTATCGTCTTTAAGAGATCCTTTTGTATTTCGATCATCAAGGGGCCCCCTGGTTGTTTACTTTCAACCTTTAGATGGAATTCTGACATTTACACCTGTAGAGATAAACCATCTTTTGCAATATAATAATGTTGAGTCAGTCAGAATTAATTACTGAGGGATAGATACTGCCACTCTTGTTCAGGCTGATAAACAATTTATGATATATGTAATCTCACTAGGCTAGATTATATCTTTAGGCCAGGGGTTGGCAACCTCTGGCATGTGGCTCACTAGGGTAAGCATCCTGGCAGGCCGGGCCAATTTGTTTACCTGCTGCCTCCACAGGTTTAGCCAATCGCGGCTCCCACTGGCTGAGGTTTGCCGTTCCAGGCCAATGGGGCTTGTGGGAAGCGGCGCAGGCTGAGAGATTTACTGGCTATGGCTTCCCACCGCCCTCATTGGCCTGGAGTGGTGAACCGCGGCCAGTGGGAGTCACAGTCGGCCGAACCTGTGGATGCGGCAGGTAAACAAACTGGTCCGGCTCGCCATGGTGATTACCCTGGTGAGCCGTGTACCAGAGGTTGCCAGCCCCTGCTATATAGTCTAACTCCCAGTCTAGCCTTTGTTAAATAAATTTTAGAACAGCACATCTTTAATCCTTATTTCTCTAACTTTCTAGCCCTGCATTTCTTCCATCAATTGCATTTGAATGAGAATTTGCCACTTACTTCTGAATTCTTACTGTTCTTCCTGTTTTGTCCCTCTTCATGTCTAGGACTATGCTCAGTATAGATTCACATTTTGCCTAGCCTCAATGATTTTGTCTTTATTTCTCACCTGCTCACAAGGCCTGGTATTCTTCTCACTTCCTGGGGCATCACCTTTTTTTATGTCACAGATTCATACTTTCAAGATAGTTGAAGGTTTTTCCCATCCTTAGGTGCCCCATAGGCACCACATACGAGCACCACATCAACATCCTGTTTCTTTGCTATGAACATGACCCAAATATCATTGACTCTGGCATGCAGCTCATCAGGGTAAGCACCCTGGCAGGCCGGACCAGTTTGTTTACCTGCCGCGTCAGCAAAATCAGCTGACCGTGGCTTCCACTGGTTGTGGTTCACCATCCCAGGCCAATGGGGGTGGTGGAAAGATGCACGGGCAAGGGAAGTGCTGGCTGCTGCTTCCTGCCACCCCCACTGGCCTGGGACGTTGAACTGCGGCCAGTAGGAGTGGTGGTTGGCCGAACCTGCTGACATGGCAGGTAAACAAACTGGCCCGGCCCACCAGGGTGCTTACCCTGGCAAGCCGTGTGCCAAAGGTTGCCGACCCCTGCTTCAGAGGAAGGTGCAACAAGTTCCATAGTGGATGATTATGGAGTAACCTGATCATAGTGGAAGTTTTATTTTTTTCCTCAACTCCCATCAGTTAGTGTTTCACTTATGCCATGAAGCATGAGGGTTTATGTCCCCTTTTAATTTATTTTTATCCTATCTAATGTAATTGGGACTACTATCATATATGTATAATGAATAGCAGTCTGTTCATTCCATTTCTATCAGTAAGGAATGCCTCTCACAGGAGTTTCATTACAAGTCACTATAAAACACTAGAATATTGAACTATTGGCCCTCTATACTGTTTTTAAAAGGTTTGATTCTGCTAGGTGGGAGGGACTTACAAACCAAAAGTATCTCAGATATTCAATGTAATAAAAAACATAATGATTTTAGTTAAGATGAAGGAGCCTAGGATGTCTTTAGATTTCTCTCTAGTTAAGCTGGTCATCTTTCTGGCTCATTTTGCAACATATGTACCTATTTTCAGTTGTGGGATACACAGAGATAACACTATCATAATATGTAGTCAACTCTAACATTTAAAAAAAAACAATCTCATACCTGATTTTTCTATCCCACCAATGTAAATCAAAATCTGCTGCAATCAACAGAGTTAAACCTGTGAAAAACTTTGTTTAGGGGGAAATCAGACACCTGTGCTTAATTATGCCTTTCTCTCTGGTCTCTCTTAAATCAATCTGGGATTTTGATCAGGCACAATTGACAAGTTCCACCCTCTCTCTGAACTCATAAAAATAATGATTAGTTAGCAAATTAGGAGGCTTACCAACAAGATGATAAATTATAAACCATTATCATTAAATAAACCTGACTATATTTGTTTGGAGCCACCCAACACTTTCTGGAACCAGTATTTAAAAGGTTTTAAAAGGAATGTGATAGATGACAATTACATAATACATTCAGAAGAGGGAATACAACTGATGGAACATCAACAAACTGAAAGAAACATAGTGCATGCCAAAGACAAGATGGTATGTTTTATGTCTCTTTATCAAAAATCCACCCACTTTTAAGTTTTAAACTCCTGATTTGGGTGCAGGTGCATTTATTACAGGGTTAAAATGCCTTGACCAAATAAAATGCCTTTTGAACAAATACATATTAAAGGATTACTATTCTCCCTTTTCTGTGGTCATCTTTGATCTAATTTAGCAATTTAATATCTTTAATACTTGGAGGAGCTTCTATTCAATCCAGGCCATAAAAAAAGAGAAGCAACTACCTGTTTCCCTGCCTCACATGTGCCACAACAGCTAGAAAGTGAGGAGGGTCTTAAGTCTTTTAAAGGCATGGAATTGGGTAATGCTGCCAGCAGACCCTTCTCACAGTGGAATGAGCTTTCTAAAACTCAAGAAAAATCTTTCCTGTAGCTAGTAGGTCTCCTAACATGGGTAAGACTCTTCTGCCAGTAAGAATAGGACAATCGTAGGACTATATTCACTGATTGATCACAGGCCCTGGAATCTTAGTGGCAGAAACTCTGCCACAGGCCACTCCTCTGGGTAGTGGAGGACAAAACCTGTGAGATACAGCCCCACAGTGCCAGCCCAGGAAAGGGAACACCTGATTTAGCCCCTCCCTGACCTCCTTCCACAAGCAGAGGCCCTTTGTAGCCCAAACACATAAAGCTGGATTTTTCCAGTGGGATTTCCAAGAACATAGAGCACGCCTAGGAATATGCTGTCACATCAGTTGTACCCGGCTTCTGTATGGTGGTCTCAAACATTTAAAAAAAAATAAGGCCTTTTTGTTTTGCTTTTCTATCTGCATACCCTAGCGATGTCCAGGCACAATCTGACCCTTGGTAGAAATTTAAAAAATAACAGACTAAATGGAATATTGTCCTGGAAGCAATACTCCGAACAGCACACCGTAAGCACTTTGAAATCACTGGGTTAACTTTCTTTTAATTCAGCCCAAACTGTTACAAAAACCTGCACAAATATTTCCCTTATTTATGTTTGATTTTCTTTAATCTCCATTGTATTTTTTGTCTAAGACTTATGGGTCAAGGAAGAAAACAACAGATAAGAGTTTACTAGGTGCTACAAGAACATACATCTTGTCATAACTGACTTATTAAGAGAATTAGACCTATTCCTTCCCCCTATTCCAGTAATCCTTTATCTCATCTCTAGCTACATTTCATTATTTCTCCTAATCCCAGTTCCATTTGTCTTATTTCCGTTATTTACTTTTTTATATATATTTACCTTGCAGCCGTGTTATTTTTGTATTCGTTATACGAGCTTCTCTTGTACATAAGACTCACAACCATGACTTTCTTTCTCTCAATGAGTCTAGCTGAATGTTGGAAAAGCATATATAAGACTAATTTGGGATATTTTAAAAATTAGCAGCAATCATTCATTGCCAGGTGAACAGATGAATTCAAAGGTACTCTGAATTTCTTCAAGCTCAACTGTCGAACAATGGTACTGGTAGAATTCAGAATTTGGATAGGAAATTCCAGAGATTTTGTTTCTTAATTGTCATTGAACTTGTCCTTCTTGCTGTGTCTGACATATGATGCCATTTCTCTTAATCTTATACAGTTTGGCATACATGTAAACAACATCAACATTGTTGTATAACAGCAAGTCAAATTCAGAAATTACCTTAAGTGTGTCCAGAAGGTAATATAGAAATGGATGATTTTTTTTGTCCACCTCTGATAGTTGGTCCTCATAAGAGGTTACAGATCTAATATAGTTGGCAGCTAGGAAATTAGGAGAAAATTTACAAAAGCACAAATAGGAGTCAAGTGATTTGGGCACCTTCCCTTTGTGTTTTTGAAAATCTTTCCCTTTGTTCTTTGGCTCAAGTGGTAAACAACTATGCTTTTAGTACTGAAGGACTAGAATTCAAATCCCACATCCCAAGTGATGCCATAGTGCCATATATGCACGTGTTTTAACTATATTCAATGCCAAACACTTACGTTAAGGTAACATTTAAATTGTATCATTCAAATTACAGAAAAGTGGAGTAATTTCAAATGTAAGGTTCTAACAACAAATTTAACTCAGCCTCATTGCATATCTTACATTTTATATAAACATTTTATACTATAAATATTCATGATAGATTCATATAGAATCAGAGAAACAAGAGTACAGGATACGTCAAACGTTCAACATAGCTGTATTAGATATGGCCACCATTTATGATGAAATCCTTACTTCTACTTTTTTTTAATTTTTGTTATTGTTTTCACCTTAATGTTGCACTTAACATTTAATTACCATAGCATATGTAACTATATGAGCCTTGTGAGTTGTGTGCGAGTGTGCATATTTCTCCTTTAAATCTATAGGAGTTCACCATCATCTGGAAGTGACGACCCTTTTGTATTCAACTCCTATAAAGCCCAATACAGGGGATGAACTTAATGTGGTCTCTCATATGGTTTGTTTAGACTAGTAAGAGTGGTTAAGCATATGCTGAGATTAGCTAACATGTTTTAGCTTTCCTCAACCTGGCCTTGGCCTCTTTCAAGCTTAGATGCTGGATAATATCTTTTTACTTTGATTTATATCTCAACAAGGTCCACCTGAAGGTCCTCCATAGGGTCAGTCTTGACCATTGAAATTAAGGTAGAAGGTTTTAACCTGTATCTGCACCATGAAAAAGATCAAAGTTTGGTTAGGGTAAGGTAAAATGTGCTAACTCTGTTGTAACCTCATCCACTTTTCTTAGCCTAGACCTCTCAGTTGAGACCTTTGTATTTACAATTCACTGTTTTCCCTTAAAAAAAAAGTCATTGGAATGAAAGCATGTGGCTATCCTTTGCAACACACACACATTAAATTACCTCTTAAAAAACATGTTTAGTAATGCTAGTCTTTAAATTATCACAATTTAAGTTTAATCTCTACCTCGTTGAGGAAATTTGTTACTGTTGGAGTCTGTTCTCTCCACTCCTTGGTTTAAATTATGGAAATTATAGAAAAAGTGCTTGATCCTTGCTAACCCCTTGTATACGGAGCTTCCGCTGATATCAGTGAGATTTCCCATGCATAAGGCTTGCTGTATTAGGGCTAAAGACAACATACTATATTTGGATTGAAATGTGAAGGATATAGTATAAGGCAGCCATAATAATACAGACCCTAAAATCAAGAATCCACAATATTTCATTTGCCATAGTTTTCTTCTGTCTTGATGTTACAGCAATTTTGGGGGGAAATTTTGCTCCAATGAGACATTTACAATGTTCCTTGTGAAAACTGTCCCAGACTACCTCTGTTACATGTCAAGTTGGGTATGAATAATGAGAAATGCTTTCCCTAAGATGGGGAGTGTTTCATAAAATTGCAAAAAATCTTAGCAGATTCTGCCGTGCATGTTCAAAAGTGATTTTCAATCTAATATCATGTCCCCAAAAAAATACAACTTTCAAACTTCAGAATATTTTTTCTGTAAGCCTGTTCAAAAAAGATGTTAGATTTACAAAATAACCAATATTTTACAAATGGAAATTGTATTTCCCCCCACTTTCCCATAAACTGAAAACTGCGGAGAATTTGCTCACATCAAAATAAAACCATCTATGAGCACAGAACCAGTAGAGGAAGTTTAAGCTCACTGGATGAATATTTTGGAAAGCTAAATGCTTATGAAAACAGGAAATAATTATAAAAACTATCCTGAAATCTTATTATTTCCATTATTAAAACACAAAGAGAAAATTCAATATTATCTAAATTAACATATATATTTTTAAAGTTAAACTTAAAAAATGGAAAATTTGTGATTTTAAGTGCTCAGCCATTAACTTGAAATGTTACGGAAGATCTTGAAAGATACAGTGAAGGCTGGGAGAAATCAATACCACATGTTGAAGTAGCTGTATGGAGAAACATCAAGTGGAATTAAGTTTCTGGCCTCTGAAGTGAATCAGTTTGTTTACCTGCCAGTGCATTAAGAGTACATGTCTTCACAGTATGTTGCCATGCTTATGCTCTTGGGGTATCAAAAGGAGTAAATGATAAGAAGAGGTTACTAGATATCTAAATTATATCAGATAGCCAGAGAATATACGATGGTGTAGATTGAACATACTCTGTCAGAAGATGAGACTTAATGTGCAATTAAAGAGAAATACTTATATGAATGTCTGATGTTATATATCCTCAGAAGAGTGAAAGCTGCATGAGGCACTGTCCTTTGTGCTCCCGCTCATGACTGACCTTTTCCCACCATGAGTCTGGAGTCTGGGTTCTGCCAGAGTGCACTGATGAAGCTCAAGGGGTGAATAAAGTCCTATGTAAAATAGCTAGGTACATCACTGGCAGAAAAGATAGCGCATGGAGAAATAACCTCATAGTGTATGCCACTGTATAAGAAAATCAACAGCTGTAGAAAATGGGCAGATATATAAAAGCAATTTAACCAGTTACCTGTATGAAACCTAATCTATACCCAGATATTTGATTTAATAACACTAGCAATGCTTAAATACTGATGCATGCCAATAAAATGATTGAAATTGGAGGAGAAAATGAAAGCATGTCTTCACTCATGCAAGATGCTTTTAACTTTTCATTAAAATGTTTTAGTATATTCCAGTCTAAAAAAAGTTACACTAGTCATAATTCTTTCTATTATGATATTTAGCAGAATATGTGTCAGATGGTATGACATTATAGTATTTTACTGCTATATTATGAGCCAATCTACTGTGATGTGCAAACTGAAAAGAACATTTTTACTTTGATATAGGTTCAACCCACTACAGTTTCTGCCATTCCTGCATTTCCTGTGATTAAGCACAGAGATGACTCCTGCTTTTCTAGCACCACCATAGTTTCCAAGCAATGAAGGTGGATTGATAGTGAGCAGCTCATCACTTCTCTATTCCCATTTGGTTCTGTTTTCTTATACTTTAGTTTTAAAACATTTTTTAAGGAAAATATGAGGTGACAATCCATCACTGAAATGTTATTAGGCAAACAAATGTATTTCAGTGTTTCAAAGCTCAAGGATATCTACCCTAGACATTATTTAAACATGTAACAACTTTGTTTTAATATTTCTGTATAATGCTATCCATCATAAAAATAACATAATATGACATCTGATTGGAACTGAGAAAGGGATATTTCTTTTTTTTTCCTTTGGAAAGAATATTTCTTTACTGGGGGCTCAGTAGTATCATTAGCATTCAATTAAAATACCTATAATGTGTGGCAAAGTCAGAACAGGAGACCTATAGTACTGTACATCTGTAGGCAGTCATTTAACAAAATTTGGTCATTTCATTTTTCACGCTGGCAGTCAAAATACACTGAATGTGTTTTGGACTGGAGGAATTATGTAGATACAGTTTTTAAAAAGCAAAGAAAGAAATTCTGGTCTTGGTCCACAACTCTAACAAAGGAGCAATTGGCATAACTCAGTAGGGAAAATGTAAAAATGACTTTATGGCAACTTTACTTAAGTCAATCTTTCGGCTGCTCTGTGCTGGACAATATCCCTAGTGCAAGATAAAACAGCTTGAAGCTAATTTGTGCTGTTTGGCCAAAACCTCAGGCGTCAGTTGGTCAAAATTTAATTAAGGAGATTGAATGAAAAATAATTGATTTTGAAGCTGTTAAAGCCATTTTTGCTAAAGAACGATATACATATGTTTCAGGCAATATCAAATGGATCTCTGACATCACATCAATCACAGAGGTTTTGAATAAGACTTAAGAGTTGTCTATCATTACTTAAAAACATGATGTCTTGTTACAAAACATTTCTTGTCGAAGAGCTCAGATTGCCAGCTCATAAAACTATAATTAAATACTGCTTTGCAGAGGGTAGGTGAATCTACTATTTCTGTTCTATTCTCTTGAAATCTTATTTTGTGCTTATTTCAGTGTAAGGTGATGCAGGAAGATGGAGCTGTATGCAACTTTACATGGTAATATGTTGATTGATATTTAAAAGCTTTAATTACAAAAACCTGTCAACAGTTTGAAGATTACTTTAACAGCAGCACAAAGAAAAGAACAGCAGGATTAGATCATTACAAGACTGTAACACAGATGGGGGAATTTGGATCCAAGGATACTTATATATCTGGTTGCGCTTTATTTGCTCTGTACAAAATGGCTTATATGTCACCCTAAAGGACAATGAAATTATACTTTCACACAACTAGAGGGAAATTTAATGCCAGGGGAGGGCAAAAATCAAGTGAATAAAGCTTTAATATCAATAAGCACGTGTTGAGGAAGTGGTGGGTTCAGGAAGCAATAGGCATTCAGTCAGAAGTTATTCCTAAAAGTCCTTGCTTAACTTTTTCTTAGCATAATTTTCACATTGTGTCTCAAATGACAGCTCACTCACACTTTGGTGCCTCTCATAATAATGTTCTATTTTATCATCCCATGTTGAATTTATCTTCAGTTTTGTTTTTATTGATTAAATATTTGGTTAAACACATTTAAATGTGCATGCCCCTGACTTTTATGAATCAATTACTTAGCACTGAATGAGCCATTTTGAATTCAGGAAAACTATTTCTAGACTGTTAATTTGTTTTTATAGAGAGATTTCAAATAGGGTGCAACTATCTAAAATGATGACCTTTTCTTCTGATGGCTATAGAATGTTGTTGACTATGTAGCATGTAAGTCACATTGCAATGGTTTTCACTAGAACAAGTTGCTAATAAAATTCCTGCTGGGCAGCAATGTTATAGTTTAAGTACTGTAGGTCTTCTGATTTTCCAGTTCACTGGCTTAATGCTTATTGTATGCCTCTCTGGTTAAATATATTAAAATATTGCTTATGCATAGCCAACATAAAGATGCAAAGAATTGTGACACTAATTACTTGTGTTCCATTGTGGAGGAATTCTAATTGCATATTGTAACCAGAAAGAGTATGAGATTCTTTTTGGGGGGTGGCAGGTGATATGTTTCTAGAGTCCTGAATTCGCTACTATCTAATTTAAAATTATTTGTAAGCATTTGTAAATTATATTCCTCTGAGGGGAGTATATTTATTTTATGAACCAGAATCTAATGAACAATGGTCCCAAATTTTGTGCAAATGTGAAAGCACAACAACCCTTCACTAAAGTCTAGGCAGAAGATTGAATTCTAATTCCTACACATCTGTAGGTAGAAATGTGCAGTCAACTGGAGCCAAAGCCACTCATCCTTCCCGTCCTTCAAGCCCCAGTGGCCCCCATGATCAGGAAGATGAATGCACAAATAGAGTCATGGGTCCTTTCTGGCACTTCTAAAAATGTAACAAAAGCTGCTCATAGAATCATTGCCATTCTACTGAAAAGAAAGTGGAAACCACCAGAGAAATTAATATTTTCCAAGGCCAAAAGGGACCACTGTGATCATCTGGTTTGATTCCTATGACCAAAGGACTTCCATTAATTGGTTCCTGCTTATATCACAGCATATGTTTTATAAAAACAACGTATCTTGATTTAAAAATTGCAAAGTGATGACGAATCCACCTCAAACTTTGGCAAATTGTTCCAACAGTTAATTACCCTCACTGCTAAAAGTGTACACCTTATTTTCAGTCTGAATTTGTGTTGCTTCAACTTTCAACCAGTGGCTTTTGTTACACTAAATTGAAGAGCCCTCTTTGTCCTCCACTGACTTGTGATCTCTCCTCATTCAAGATTTATAGATTGTAAGTCTTTTGGGCAAAGATTTGAGGTCTGATTATCTATTGCCTTTCACACATGAGTGTGCTAATTTCCACCAACTCTTAGCTAAGCAAGTTTAATCTATTTGTTTCCATAGCACTGACCACTTGCAATATGGTGCTATTACACTATATATATTTATGGAGTAGTAGAGAATGAGCCCAGGCTTTCTGCCCTGGAGAGTTCACAATTTAATAATTGCAAAGAAATCTGTGGCACCTTATATAGTCTATAAGGTGCCACAGGGTTCTTTGCTGTTTTTACAGATCCAGACTAACACGGCTACCCCTCTGATAATTTAATAATTGTTCAGGTAAAAAATTGCATCTATATGATACCTTACATCAAATGGTATCTATTGATTTGAAAGACAAAGAGAATGATTCTCCACTGCCTTGAAACTTTCCCAACAGAAGTTGGTCCAATAAAAGATATTAGGTCACCCACCTTGTATCTTGAGCCTTATGTAGCCATTTCCCCCTATGCAAATGTAACCTAGTGGTGAGTGTTACTGGCCCCCCTGTCCGTTCAACAGAGGAT
>NC_133769.1:280651282-280675194 GCF_003597395.2 Chelonoidis abingdonii | reverse complement strand
TATATGAATCTAACTACCCTGTAAGCATTTTCCATCCTGATTTTACAGAGATAATTTTCACTTTTTCTTTCTTTAATTAAAAGCTTTCTTTTTTAAGAACCTGATTGATTTTTTTCCTTGTTTTAAAATCCAAGGGATTGAGTCTAAACTCACCAGGGATTGGTGGGGGGGGAAAGGAAGGGAATGGTTAATTCCTCTTTGTTTTAGATCCAAGGAGTTTGGATCTGTGGAGCTTCCCAAGGCAACCCATGGAGGCGAAAGTCTGGGGGTGGGGGGAAGGAAGGGGGATGGTTTATTTCTCCTTGTTTTAAGACCCAAGGGGTTTGGGTCTTGGGTTCCCCAGGGAGGTTTGGGGGGAACAGAAGTGTGCCAAACACTATATTTTTGGCTGGTGGCAGCATACCAGATTTAAGCTAGTAATTAAGCTTAAAAGTGATCATGCAGGCCCCCACTTTTTGGACGCTAAATTTTAAAGTGGGGAAAAACCCTTGACACAGGCACTGAAGTAAAGGTGCGACATGATCTTATGGATAAAGGTCATTCTTTATTAAAGGCATTATTTACAAAAAAAAAAACACTTTACGAAACACTAATAAGCTACTATATGTTATCTATCCCCCATTCTCTCTACCTCCTAAACAGAGATCATCACTTCACTAGCTCCTTACAAGAACATTAACCAAAGACTTGGCATAAATCTATACCAGAGATGAGTTCTCCCTGCAGCAACTCAAGAAGCCCTTTCCTCTGACAGCCTTCTTGTTCTAAAGGAAAGGTCTGTCCATAATTCTTACCGGCCACATGACTGGTAACAACCCAGCATTCAGGATATACTGTCTCAGTGCGTGGGAGCATGCCCACTGCTGGACCTTTTTAGTAGGTGTAACATTCTCCCAGCTGTGGGCTAAACCAGCTCCGGTGGCTAAAAAATAAGGCAGCAGGATTATGGCCCAACGAACTCTGTTCCCATTAGGGTGCTCTGTAACCCAGACAGTGCCTGAACTGTGCCCTCTGTTTTAATAGGAATATGTGGATATTTGTCACTTTCTAGTAGCTAGTCCTCATAGTAACCTTACTAATCTGCCGCTGCAGCTAGTTAAAGGAGTCAGTTCTTTAGCTCAAGCATTAGAGGCTTATGCTTTTAGCATTGATGGTCCTGGGTTCAGACCTCAGTGTAAGTCCCAATGGAATGTTGCATGTTTGAATTTAGTAACTATTTGACATTGTTGAATAACAGGCTGAAATGGATTTAATCAATGATTATCAACCAGAGATTAATTCATCACTCTACAGAATACAGAAAGAATAGATACTTTACTGTAATCAAAAGAGCTGGCCCCTGTGTCTCTCCTCTCTGTAATTGATGCAATGACAGCAATTTTCACTCCCTAAACTAGTTATCAAGGCCTTTGTCTTTTATAGGGGTGAGACAAAGAAAACCCTTTTCTGGAGGAAAACATACTTTCCTGTGATCAATTTCACTATATGCTATGTTTTAACATTTTTGTTTACCTCAGTATTTACAGATTTACTTTATGATATCTCTATGTTATATGATTGATAATTAAAAAGGAATTTATAATCAAGTCATTACTATTAATGGTTGTCAAAACTGACAGTTCTTAATGAGTTCAACACATCTTTTGATGAGTCATCCATTGCAGAAAACATCTGCCGTAATGAGTATCCCTTATTAATTACCCAGTGTTGTTTATAGTATACATCAGTAGACACTTTTAGTAGTTTGGCTGGTGGCGGGGGCGGGGGGAAGGGGCTGATCCTTTCCTTGAAAATCTTGATTCCCAGAGACCTGCAGGTGCCAGCTGTGATAGTTTATAGTATAATTCTCAAACATATGAAATTCCTGACTATAGGTCACTCACAGGTTATAGATCAACATTCTGGCCTTACTATTCCAACACATTCTACAAATATATTAGAAGCAAGATGAAGACCAAGGACAGGGTAAGCCCATTGCTCTATGTGGGAGGGAGGGAATAACAACAGAAAATGTAGAAATCACAGAGGTGGTTAATGACTTCTTTGTTTCAGTTTTCACCAAGAAGGTAGATGGTGATTGGATGTCTAACATAGTGAATGCCAGTGAAAATGAGGTAGGATCAGAGTCTAAAATAGAGAAAGAACAAGTTAAACTTTACTTAGACAAGTTAGAGGTCTTCAAATAACCAGGACCTGATGAAATACATCCTAGAAAACTCAAGGAGCTGACTGAGGAGATATCTGAGCCATTAGCGATTATCTTTAAAAAGTCGTGGAAGAAGGGACAGATTCCAGACAACTGGAAAAGGGCAAATATAGTGCTAGTCTATAAAAAGGGAAATAAGAACAACCTGAGGAATTACAGACCAGTCAGCTTAATTTCTGTACCCAGAAAGATAATGGAGCAAATAATTAAGCAATCAATATGCAAACATCTAGAAGATAATAAGATGATAAGTACCAGTCAGCATGGATTTGCCAAGAACAAATCATGTCAGACCAACCTAATAGCTTTCTTTGACAGGGTTACAAGCCTTGTGGATAGGGGGAAGTGGTAGATGTGGTATATCTTGACTTTAGTAAAGGTTCTGATACTGTCTCACATGACCCAAACTAGGGAAATAGAACCTAGATGGAGCTACTATAAGGTGGGTGCAAAACTGGTTGGAAAACCATTCCCAGAGAGTGCTTATCAGTGGTTCACAGTCATCCCGGAAGGGCACAACGAATGGGTTCCCACAGGGATTAGTTCTGGATCCAGTTCTGTTCAATATCTTCATCAATGATTTAGATAATGGCATAAAGAGTACACTTAAAGTTTGTGGACAATACCAAGCTGGTAGGGGTTGCAAGTGTTTTGGAGGACAAGATTAAAATTCAAAATGATCTGGACAAACTGAAATGGTCTGAAGTAAATAGGATGAAATTCAATACAGACAAATGCAAAGTACTGCCTAGGAAGGAGAACTGCAGAAAGGGATTTGGAGGTCATAGTGGACCACAAGCTAAACATGAGTCAACAGTGTAACACTGTTGGAAAAAAAAAGTGAACATCATTCTGGGATGTATTAGCAGGAGTATTGTAAGTCAGACATGAGAAGTAATTCTTCCACTCTACTCTGCACTGATTAGGCCTCAGCTGGAGGATCATGTCCAGTTCTGGGCACCAGATTTCAAGAAAGACATGAACAAATTGGAGAAAGTCCGGAGAAGAGCAACAAAAATGATTAAAGATCTAGAAAATATGACCAATGAGGGAAGATTGAAAAAAATGGGTTTGTTTAGTCTGGGGAAGAGAAGACTGAGAGGGCACATGATAACAGTTTTCAAGTACGTTGAAAATTGTTAGAAGGAGGAGGGATAAAAGTTGCTCTTAATCTCTGAGGACAAGACAAGAAGCAATGGGCTTAAATTGCAGCAAGTATGATTTAGGTTGGATATTAGGAAAAACTTCCTAATTGTCAGCGTGGTTAAGCACTGGAATAAATTTCCTAGGGAGGGCTGTAGAATCTCCATCATTTGGGATTTTTAAGAACAGGTTAGACAAACATCTCTCAGGAATGACGTAAATAATATAGTCCTGCTATGAGTGCAGGGGACAGAACTAGAAAACTTCTTCAGGTCCCTTCTTGTCCTATGATTCTATGATTCTTTGCTAACATTAAAAAGATTTTGGGAGAGTACTTAATATTTAAATTAATGTAATATACTAAAAGGGTTAATATTTGCTAACAGGACAAACAGGAGCCAGTTACAAAAGTGGCCGCAGCTGTGGGACGTGAACTTCGTCAGATCAGATGTGACTTGTCCAAGCTGTATCAGTTAAACAAGAACATCATTTTGATTTTAAAAAGAATTATAATGGTAAGGTTATTTCTGTCTACTCCCCAAGTTGCAATTCATCTGAGAGTCTGTTCAGCTGAAAGGCATTTGATCCCTTCTTCAATAGTTCAAATAATTTTTGTTTAGGGATTGTGAAGGTCCATTTCTGATCCCCTCCAGCTGCACATGGAATCAATGGAAGTCTTTAAAGTGGAAGAATGGGGCCCATTCATTAAGTGAAGCCTGACATAATTAACTGAAATTTACCTGAATCATTTGGACCCAGTGTAACAAAATACATCTCTGCAGTACCTTATCCTCTGGGTACCAGCCTATTGAAGGAGTGGAAAGATAAGATGTCTATTTTCAGGAGCTCCCCTTACAATCTCTTGCTTCAAAAAAGTACATGCTCTCACCCCATCCAAACATTTTAGGCAAGTATGTCCCTTTCATCTTCTCTGGAAAAGGAAGCAGTCCTTTCTGGATCATGGCTCTCTTACACACTACAATAAATAATATCAAACTAAAGGGAAAGGAATTCATCATTTTCCCAGGGAACTCAAGATGTTATCAAGAAGTAAATTGTCAGGTCAAGAGTCATGTCCATCCTCTGAACTGAGGAAGATATTGTCAGGTGGTTAGTCCACTTGAGTCAAAATATCGAATTAGTTCATTCCCTAATAAAAATGCATAGTATGCTGCAGGAGATAGGTGAAGAAGTATTATCTGCATTGGTGATTTAAAGCCCTATTATCTTTAACTCAAAACAAGTATAGGGGTGGTAGGGGGGATACCTCAGTGGTTTGGTCATGGGCCTGCTACACCCAAGGTTGTGAGTTTAATCCTTGAGAGGGCTATTTAAGGAACTAGGGTAAAAAATCTGTCTGAGGATTGGTCCTGCTTTGAGCAGTATGTTGGACTAGAGAACCTCCTGAGGTCCCTTCCAACCCTGATATTCTAAGTTATCCTGAAGATACAGACCAATGTTTGACTTTAAAATAAATGTTAATATAAAAATCAGAGGAATTTTGAGTTTTTCAATAGACCTTTTAAAATGTGGTTATGGTCAGAAGAGGTGGTGTACAATTGACATTCTTACTCAACTCATATTTGAGTATTTATTGTTCTGATGAAAATGAAACGTTTGTCTTTTTTACATCTACTTTCGGCACAAAACTAACTCAGTTATGGGTGAATGAACTGCATTGCTTTCTGAAACATGAATATTCAACTTAACATTTAAATTCCAATATTGAAATCTTCATAACTACCACTAATAAATGATCCAAAAAGAATGTGGGTTTTGAATTCCAAATTGAAAGAGTAGCTCTGAAAATTCAAAGATGATACTCAATTGTTAAGACCAGATACTTCATGTATTTGAAGTCAAGGACTAAATTCCCCACTGACTGTCATTAATAATCTGAATAGAATTCACTAGTGCAGAATCATCTCCTTACAAAGTAATATTTTTAAAGTAGAACTGGACCTTCATGTTCCAGCTATGGTCTTCACCTGGCCCTAGAGCA
Source organism: Chelonoidis abingdonii (assembly GCF_003597395.2). NCBI lineage: Eukaryota > Metazoa > Chordata > Testudines > Testudinidae > Chelonoidis > Chelonoidis abingdonii. The sequence continues at coordinate 280,669,843 of NC_133769.1, read as the reverse complement.
AATTCACATTTTTTGGAAACAAATGTATGTCTTGGCTATTATGATTATATGTAGATAATATAGGCCCACTATTACTATGGCAAACCATGAATGTTAATGTTTCTTTTAAGAATGATTGAAGATGCAAAAACATTTCCCATTAGTTCTTACTATTTTTGGCGAGCACACTGCTAAATCCTCTTCAAAAAAGTTACCTGAAGTACCATTATAACTTTCCAGTATTAGAAGCATTTTGTCTATATGTCTTCTTGCAAGTGTTGTAATCTTTTCAAATTCCATCTTAGATGCATTAGTCTTTGAAATACAGTTAAAATAGCCCATTAAAAAAAGTTTGACTATCATCATCTATACTGCAATAGTAAATGGAAATAAAGCATTTATATCAGGAGGTAGAAACAGGATAGATATTGAATATAGTGAAATTATTTATTGTTGTTGATCTTGAGCTGTCAGTGTGATTCATAGTTACAGCAAACAAACCTTTCAGTCCCCATTAATGTTAATAGTCAGAGATCTTGCCTCTTCATTCATCTATCAAAATTGTGGATTTTTCTAATGTCCTTCACCTGGGAAATACTTTTATTTTCTAGGCTGTTACGTTCTTCACACTGGTGAACAACACTGCTTTGAAAATACTTTGCATTTATTAGGCAAAGTAAATGCAAAAGTTTTGCTTTGGGCCATATTTTCTACTGGGTTGCCAATTTTCTTACGTAAAAAAAAGTATGTACTTTCTTAAAGAGGTGAACACTGCAGATTGTTAGCAGCTTCCTTGCTAGTGGACAAGACTTTAGGGTTCATCTTAAATGGAGCCCATAATATTCTACTACATGTTAAACTTCATGGAGACATTTCAGATCACACTGAAGTATAGATATCACTAGTAGAGCTGAATGAATTTGTTTAGTGACTAGTACTTTCACCAAAAAAACAAGAAAAAAAAATCAAGCTTGAGGGAGACAGAAATTATTCACGAATTCTGGTAGAACTGAGTGAATAGTTTTTTACTAAATGAGACAAATTGACTTTATTTTTTCCAGGGATTAAAATAATGGTTTTGGTTTGAAACAAACCTATTTTTTTTCCATTTTTTTTTTTTGGTTCAGTCATCAAACTGGAAGAAAAAGTGTCACAACATGTTAGTGGCAGAGCTTAACTCCAAGCCCAGAGACCCACACTGCCTATGTTAACCACTTGGAATCCTGGGAGTTGCTATTTTTCAACTGATTTTGGTGGGCCCACTGTCTCCAAGGGGCAGCTCCATTTAAGCACCTCTCTAACTCTGCATTTCTTGGTTTTCAGATGTTTAGATTTTGGAGACTTGTTTCCAGCTGCCAGCTTCCCCATTCCAGAGGGCTCTAAGAGTTCTCCTAAACAACCTTAAGTCTGCATTAGTGACATTTTTGGGTAGTGCATATCTTTCAGTGCTTGTTTGTACTGTTTCCTCTCTAGTCCACCATGAAACTGATGCTGAAAGCCTTTTCACTGAAAATTTTCTAATTTAAATCCTGAATCTATAATTTCATTCACCTATTTGAGTGAAGTGAAATGAGTAAAGTGAGAGTCAAAGAGTCCTCATGCATCAGTTAAATAGCTCATCTGTGTGCTTTTTCTAAACCTCTGAAAGGATGCAGAAATAATGAATAGTTAGTTTTGAAAAATTCCTACAGAAAGCGAGTTCAAAGAAATTATTAATTCTGAGTCATGCCAAAGTTCCAAAATACCTGATTTCTTTTAATACAACATGCATTGATTGAGCTGTAAACAACTAAACCCCACCTATTGGTCCAGAAGCTTTTGGTTTCACTTGTTCCCATACTTTAACATCAACACTTCAGTGAGTCTTTCCACGTCCTTAGTAGACTCCCTTCCTTCTCATGTTTGCTAATTTCCTTTGACATCCCTCTGACACTTTCAATTCCTTCCCACCTTGGAGTGTTCACATCTGACATTATGTTCACAGTACCAAAGTTGGACCTTGTGCTACACTGGACATAACTTACGTACTCAGGAACATTTGAGTTGACCAGCCCTGGAGTTTCATGCAGTCAAGGCATTCTAGGTATGCTCTGTATGCCTTTTCTGTGTTTAGAAGGGTTCCTGAAGAAGAAGATGAATGTAAATAAATTATATGGAAAAACAACTTTTTGGTAAGTCAAAAGTGACTGCAAATAAATAGCATTGTAGGTATGTCTGACTGCAGCTGGACAACCAGCCACAAACCTACCACACATACAATGAAAGCCTGTGTAGAGTCTTAAAACATGCAGATTCCAGCAAAGCAAATTCTTAGAGAAAGAACTGAAAAACCATTCTGTTTGTTGCTTAAAATATCTTGTTGATGCTGCTAAGAAGTTGGTATTACTATGAATACATTACTGTTCTTGTGGTTAATGAATAAAGGCTGGTCTACATGCAGTTTTTGTACCACTATCTACATTGATTTCATAAATTAATATAGTAATGAAGTGACACAACTCCCTAGTACTTTTATGAATATGTCTTAGTTCTGTAGGTTTACCAATGCAGGTAAAGCAACATGAGAACTGTATATAAATAATCCCAAAGTATTCATAATAGATATTCCTCAAGTATTGAAGAATTGCTTCAAAATGAGTATCAAGTCATTTTCTGTGGGTTTTGTTTGTTTGTTTTGTTATTGTTTGAAAATGAGAGATCTTGGCGTGCCATGTTCAAGTTTATTGCTATTTAGTTAAACAAGGTACCCCACCACCAGTGCTTTAATATTGGTCGGTAGATGCAGCATACTCTTTGTAATATGATAGCATACATTCCTGTCTGGCACAGAATTACAGCAACACTGTCATAAATGAGAAGCCCGAGCAGTAACTGGGGGGACTCTCATTAGGGTAACCAGATAGCAAGTGTGAAAAATCAGGTAAGGGGCGAGGGATGGTTCAGGTACCAATATGAGACAAAAGTCCCAAATATTGTAACTGTCTCTATATATTCAGGACGACTGGTCACCCTAACTCTCATGAGAGTTTTGAGTTAGACCAGAGTGAGTTAGAAGCCTTGTGATTAGTAGGGGAGAAAGAAGGAAGTTGGTAACCTGAGTAGAAGTTGCAGATGGATAGAGAGACCTATTTACCAAGTCTAGCTTCATCCCCAAGGTAACAGATTGATCAAACCTTGAATACAGTATTTAGACCCAAGCACATCTTTACACACCGGAAAAGCAGACAATGACATCTCAGTGAAAGAGGGTGGTAGATTAGAGATGTGTTTGCAATGAAGTGAAATTCTGATAATATCTTTTAATAACAAAAATAAGATATAGGTAATCCATAAGAATGCTTCCAACTCTTTCAAGTTCCTCATTACTGGCTATGGTATACTGTGTTTAAAGGAAACAGATCACTTATCCAGTGATTACTAGCCTTGCTTTCTAACATACCTGAATATCCTGCCATTGCTTCTAAAGGAAATGTATGCTCCAATGCAATCTTCATCTTCTTTCATCCATACACATCAGTCAGGAGCGTTCCAGAGTCTTGTTCCCAATGTTCTATTAATAAGATTATTAATGGATTATTTTTTGTTGAATATTTTTTCTCACAAATCCAAATATAGATTAGCACAAGGGGATGGGCCACCAAAAGCACTCCATTTTGGTCTGATGTGCATGGGAGATAAGCCCCACCTTGCCATACCCCAACTGCTTATCTACCAATCCACTTGCTCAGATCAGTGTAATGAGAAGCCGAATAAACTAGTCAAAAGAAGTTTTATTGCTTAAATGAAGCCCCAGGGAAGGAGCATATGGAATAAAAAGTCAAAGTCCTTTACTCCAGAACCTAGAGTAGGGGTCGGCAACCTCTGGCACGTGGCTCGCCAGGATAAGCACCCTGGCGGGCCAGAGCAGTTTGTTTACTCGCAGTGTCCTTTTGCTGCATGTGGGAAAAGATTCCAGTGGTGTGAGAGGCAGCAGGATACTACTACTGCTAAAATTATTAGTATAATCATGGGTATCATAGTATTAATCCTCATTTGATACATAGAGTCACATATGAGTACTAGCATGAAGTTCTCTAAGCTAATCTCCAGCTTAAGATCTGATGAAGGCTGCCACCAGATCAGGAATTGCAGGCTGCTGTCCCCCTTCCCTCTCTCTAGTGCCCAATCCCTGCGGACACCCAAGATCCAAATACCTTGGATGCCTAAAAGCAGGCGGAGGAAACTCCCCCCTCTTTCCCCGCTTGGCTCTTTGTCTAGCCTGCAAGTATCCGGAAGAAACCGGTTCCTCTGCTTCCCAGAGATAAGCGTTCTTCTGCCCTCTAGGACATTGAGATGCAAAATACCAAAGCTTGGCTTGCCTTTCCCGGCTGCTTCTCCGTGAGGCGAGACAGGTACCTTGATACAGAGGTTCACTTTCTCTCTACTAGAAAAAGAAACTTTTTCACAAGGGTAAAAAAGAAAACTTTATAGAAAAAAAAAGAAGGCAAATATAAAGCAATAATCTGCATTAAGAAACTCAAACAGGCTCTTGCTTATAAGAAAATGAAGAAACAGTCTGATTAAAAGAAGCCCGATTAAACCAGTCCAACCAATCACATACAGTGTAAATACAACCAAAGCTCCTCATAGCCCAAGATTGCTTCTGGGGTTCCTTTGTACTCACAGACTGTGATAGGAGAACTTGGGATAAGATGCAGTTAGGAGAAACTTGTTAACTCACAGCCGAGAAAACAACAAAAGACAAGCCATCCACATCTATTGTTCAACAACACAAAGCTCCTATAGCCAAATGCTTTGGGGTTCTGAAAAAAAGTACTCATATTGACTTTCTGGTAAATATTTTAAATAAGAAGGATTAGGAGGAAACCTGTTAACTCACAGCCGAGAAAACAAAAAAAAAACCCCGAGTATACAATTCCGCCGCGACTTAAACCAATCAATGTTCTCTGATTGGTAACCTGCAGGTGTTTGGTTACCTTTCCATGGTAATATAGAAACTTAACCCTGACCTTAGACCTATCTACTTATGACAAGGGAAGCACTGTTTGGACAAGTAGAGGCCATGTGAGACTATACAGGGGAGGGATAGCTAAGTGCTTTGAGCATTGGCCTGCTAAACCCAGGGTTAGAGTCAAGCCTTGAGGGGCTACTTAAGGAAATCCTGGAAAAAAAAAAAAAAAGAAGGCCAAAAAAAATCAGTAACTGTCGCCTGCTGCAAAGGTAGGGGGTTGGACTCAAGGTCCTTCCAGCTCTAGGAGATAGGTATATTGCTATTAATTATACCCCAGGTTCACGCATGTAAGGACTCACTCTACTCCTGCTACTTGCCCAACTATTCATATCTGGGCTCGCTTAGGCAAACTGTACTTTACACACTGCCTGCATGTGTAGAGCTAGAGTAGTTATGCATGCACATGAACATTTACACAGTATTAAATTATAATTGAAACTAATTTTAGCTGTGAAGGTGTCATAAACAGATAGTTAAGAGTTAATTCTCTTTTACCCTGTCGGTTATTTTTTTTAGAAACTTAGGAAACCCGGTGACACCGACCAAGACCAGTGGGCGAGACAAGATACTTTTCAAATCTTGGTGGAGGGAAGTCTTGTTTTGTGTCTTGTTTGGGGGTTGTTCGCTCTTGGGACTAAGAGGACCAGACGTAAATCCAGGCTCTCCAAACCTTTCTGAAAGTATCTCGACGTTTCAACTTGTAAGTAATAGGCCAGGCAAGACATGTTAGCTTAATTTTTGTTTTCCTCAACTGAAAATTGCTCCTTTTGGCTGAAAGAGGATTTAAACCTCTGTTGCCTGTAACTTTGGAACCTAAAGCTAGAGGTTCCTCTGGCTATAAATGAATCCCGATTACCCTTTAAGTATTCCATTCTTGATTTTTACAGAGATGAGTTTACCTTTCTTTAATAAAGCTTTCCTTTTTAAGAACTGATTGATTTTTCCTTGTTCTTTTAAGGGGATTGGATCTGGACTTGTGCACCAGGAAGTGTGGAGAAATGAGGGAGGGATGTTAAATTCTCATTGTGTAAGATCAAGGGTTGATCGGAGTTCACTCAGGAAACTTAGTGAAAAAGCCTTCAAGGCTGCCCAGGCAGGTGGGAAGGTTGGGGGGACAGGAAGTGTTCAGACACAAAATTTCTAGAATGGTGGGCAGTATTACCAAGATTAAGCTGTGATAAGCTTAGCAGTGTCATTCAGGTCCCACATCTGTACCTAAAGTCAGAAGGCAGTGAGGAAACCTTTAACAGAACCATCGAGTCCTGCAACATAAAATATACCTGATAGTTCACTAAAAGTATGGGAACAACAAGCTAAGCCATCCTAACAGAACTATCCTCTAGTTCTTCATCCACATCATACCATTAATTGCCATAACTGCTGTGCATACCCCGTGGCACCTTCAATGCCTATCTGTCACAGGGAATACCTAAGAACTGCAAGAAATAATTCATTCAAATCCAGTTTCAGAAGGTCTTTCACTTAATATATTGAGAAGAAACCACAAATTCAAAGGGAAACTAACATTGAAAAAATTTCACCCCAGGTGGCTCCCTCCTAGAGAAAAATGTGGAAGTTATGCTCCATTTAAGCCATTTACAATGGCAAGGTAACTGTGATTTGCCAGCCAAATCCATATTAGATAGATGCTTGGCTGTTTCAATGTGTTTTTACTACTAAGATTAAAAAAAAAAATCGTAATCAAACCTACTCCTTGAAACTATGGCTATAACTTTCCTCTCTCGAGGAGATATGAAAGCATTCTATTCGCCAAGTACACCATATAAAACAGCTTCCTGTACTGGCCACTCTTTATCTCATTCAAAGTATATTTTCCTCCCATGCCCACAAATCTCTTAAGTCACGATTCCTCTGTTGCGTAAACTCTGCAAATATTTGGATGAGTTCCATGAAAGACACTTGAAACGTGCACTGTATTAAATGATTGTTTTTTCAATGGTGGCATTGTCTGGTGGTTAAGTTCTGTTAACTGAAATAATGCAAGTTTAGAAATTTAAAATGGTAAAATGTGAGATAGCGACTCACAAGACTAGGTGAGATTATCCATGCAGTCAGTACACAAAATCCCAATATAACACTCTACAACAGAAGCAATTTTGTTTCTTCACAGATTAGTGCTCAGAGTTCAAGGTTTGAAGTAAAGTTTTGTGTCTTGAATTACCCCCAAAGTGAAAGTTGATGAACCGAGTTATTTAACTGAACTATATTGGGGCGTATAAATAAAAAATAAATACAGGGTCATAAGAGACCTCGGATAGAAAGTGTCTCCCTCCATACCTGCATCAAACTGTCTATTCATTTGAAAGATATAAATGCAGTACTAGATGACAGAGTGCTTATAAAAGGAATTATTCAAGTCTATCAATAAACATTAATGATGATTCAACACATTAAACTGGATACACCTAGTACTAAACTTAAATAATTCCTCTCCCTCCCTAACGTTAACCCCCCTGATATATTTATATAGAGCAAGCATATCCCCCCGGAGCCTCCTTTTGGCCAGGCTAAACAAGCTTGATCTCTGTATCTGGTCAGACTAACCTTCCAGACCTGAAGAGAGTTTGCCACCTGTAGCAGATTATTCATCATTACATATCCTCCTCCTCTCCCCCCCATCCACTCCCGTTTAAATTGGTCAAGAGAGAGGAACAAGGGATCTTCTTAATTACATCTAGGCTGTTCTGTTTATGAGATCCAAGCTGATGTTTAGGGTGTCAGGTGTCTACACTGCAATTAAAAACCTGTGTCTTGCCCATGCTAGCTGACTTGGCCTGGTAGGACTTGGCCAGTGGAGCTGTTTAACTGCAATATAGACTTCTGGGTTCAGTCTGGAGCCCACACTCTAGGACTTTCCAGGTGAGAGGGTCCCACCCAGAAGTCTGCACTGCAATTAAACAGCTCTGCAGCCTGAGCATAAATCAGATGGCAAGAGCCAACTGTGGGTGTCTAATTGCAATGTAGAGATAGCCTTTGAGGGATAATAGACTCCACCATAGGTAACACAGAAAGGAAAGAAAAGTAATGGTAAGGCCAAAGGTGCTTCAGAAATATTTCAGATGTCAGACATTTAGAAAGATGAATTCAGTAGGGTTACTAGCACTCTTGAGCTCATTTAACTCTTTTGGTTTGGATTTTGCACCCTATTACATATTGGCACACAACACTAAGAGATAGATAACTATGTCTACAGTGACGGCTAAAAGAGTCCTGTTGAGGAGGTGGAAATCGGAGATTCTGCCCACATGCAATGATTTGTGAAGTGATGTGACCCCAAAGGCATGAATAAATAAAAAATAAATGGCATTCCATAACAATCTGACAATTCCATAACAGTGGAATAGAGGTGTTATTTTAAATTGTTTAATTGCGTATGTTTTCCCTCTGCCTTTGGGCATGTTTTTGGAGGTAATATACTGGTACCTGTATTTTGCTGAAGTTGCTTTGAAGACTTCTGTGATATACTTCTCCTATACAAAAATATCTTAGCTTTTGTTTGTTAGAGTAACAAGTTCATATTGCCCTATATTTTTTAGGAACTGGGGTGTAGGCAGTTAGTGGTTAGAGTTGGCATGCATGTCAGGGAATAGAAGTGGAGGTTAGGGTCACAGTCAACTTCCAAGTACCAGAATCAGGAGGTCAAGCCAGAGTCAGGACAAAGATTAAATGATTGGACCCAGGGCCAGATGCCAAGGGTTGAGCCAAAGTCAGAGCTAGGATTGGTAACCAATGGTCAGGAACAAGGTGAAAGAGTAGGAACCAAATAGAGGCTAGGATCAAGCACAGAGCAACAGCAAGGTAGGAGCTAGGAGCAGGCATCAGGAATAGTGATAGATCGGAATTGCAGGATGCAAAGAAAAGCAGAGTCCAATGTGACATGAATACAAAGTCTGCTCAGATAGCCACCTTGACACACTTCCTTACTAAGTAGTGATATGAGCCAGTCAGGTCCCTGCAGGCCTTGGGTACTCTGATAGAACTTCCTGTGGGGTCTAACCTTCCCTATTGATTGAGATGCTGTTTGCCTAACTCCCTTAGTGACAGACAAGAGATTCACGGATCCACAGCCCTGGGTTCTAGACTTGGATCCATAAATAAACAGGTGTGTTCAATTGCTTTTCCCCATAATTTATTTTAGTCTTGCTGTAATAATATTGTTTATATGAATCTGAACAAATTTAAAGAAGTCACACAAGTCCTCTTGTAACATAATACTGACCCAAGAAACTTGCAGTTACACAATTTGACCACATCCTGGAAAAGGGAAGAAGCATAAGTGTGATTGCAACAGTTGACAGCGGAAAAGTTCATGAGGGACACCTGCTCCTAGAGAGGCCTGGACATGGAAGGAGGTGGATGCTATCAGAATCACATAGATGGGACATCATGGCTTCACAGCAAAAATTGTGTATTAATAATTTAATGTGTGTAAATGTATCATGTGCCCAGACTTGACTGTGGATCTTTAGGTGGACATGTCCCAGACACCTTTTATGAGGGTGGTAATATTCCCTTTTAAGGAGAATCTGTCAGAATAGCCACAATGTCAAAGCCAACAGTGTATTTGCCTCCTATTTTCCCTAGCACTAGGATGGACCACTTAGACCTTCTCTAGGTTTGCAGCTGGGTGTAGGGTACATTTAGCCACAGCGATAGGCAGGCTGCAGCCACACTCCCTGCAATGTGCAGCTACACACAACAGTAAAAGGCTCTGGCAGTGAGGAGGCAGCAGAAAAAGGGTCCAGCAGCTCCTCGCTGCCAGAATCTTTTCTTGCAACAAGAAAACACTCTGGTAGGGGGAAGCCGCAAGATCCGTTCCCCACTGTAATGAAGGGCTCCACTACCAAGGAGCTGTCAGGGCCTTTCCCTGCTGCCTCCCCCATGCCAGAGTTTTCCCCACTGCCAGTGTCTTTTGCTGCAGTGGGAAAAGATTCCAGTGGTGGAGAGGCAGCAGGATACTACACTGCTAAAAATATTAGTATACATGGGTATCATAGTATTAATCCTCAATTTGAACATTAGAGTTCAAATATGAAGTACTAGCATGAAGTTCTCTAAGCTTAATCTCCAGCTTAGATCTGATAGGCTGCCACCAGATCAGGAATTGCTAGGGCCTGATCCCCCCTTCCCTCTCTCTAGTGCCCAATCCCTGCGGACACCCAAGATCCAAATACTTGGATGCCTAAACAGCAGGCGAGAAAACCCCTTCCCTCTTTCCCAGGCTTGGCTCTCTGGTTAGCCTCGCCAAGTATCCGGAAGAAACCGGTTTCTTTGCTCCCAGAGAATACAGCGTCTCTGCCCTCTAAGGACATTGAGATGCAAAATACCAAAGCTTGGTGCTATGCCTTTCCTCCGTGTAGCTTCTCCGAATGAGGAGACAGGTACCTGATAAACAATAGAGGTTCACTTTCTCTGCTTGACTAGAGAAAAGAAAGCTTTTTCCACACAGGTTAAAAAAGAATAACTTTATAGAAAAAAAAAGAAGGCAAATATAAACAATATCTTTTGGTATTAAGAGAACTCAAACAGCTCTTGCTGTATAAAGAAAATAGAAGAAACAGTGCTGATTTAAAAAGAAGCCCGATTAAACCAGTCCAACCAATCCATACATGTAAATACAACCCAAAGCTCTCATAGCCCGATTGCTTTGGGGTTCCTTTGTACTCACAGATGTGTAGGTAGAAACTGGAAAGTATGCAGTTGAGGAGATAGCTTGTTAACTACCAGCCGAGAAAACAACAAAAGACAAGCCATCCACATCTATTGTCAAGAAGCACAAAGCTCCTCATAGGCCAAATGCTTTGGGGTTTGAAAAACTTGTACTTCATATTGACTTTTGGTAAATATTTTAGAATAAGAAGGATTAGGAGGAAACCTGTTAACTCACAGCCGAGAAAACAAAAAAAAAGACCCCGAGTATACAAATTCCCGCCGCTGACTTTAAACAATCCAGTTCTCTGATTGGTCCTCTGGTCAGGTGTTTGGTTACCCTTTCCAGGTAAAAGAAACTTAACCCTTACCTTACCTATCTACTTATGACAATGGGAAGCACTGTTTGGACAAGTAGAGGGCCATGCGAGACATATACAGGGGGAGGGATAGCTAAGTGCTTTGAGCATTGGCCTGCTAAACCCAGGGTTATGAGTTCAACCCTTGAGGGGGCTACTTAGGGATCTGGAGCAAAAATCAGTACTTGGTCCTGCTAGCAAAGGTAGGGGGTTGGACTCAAGGTCCTTTCCAGCTCTAGGAGATAGGTATATTTCCTATTATTATTACCCAGGTTTCAAGCATGTAAGGCACTCAACTCTACTCTACTTGCCCAAGCTATTCATATCTGTGCTAGCTAGGCATAACTGTACTTTACACACTGCTGCATGTGTAGAGCTAGATGTAGTTTATGCATGCACATGATACATTTACACACATTAAATTATTAATAAACTAAATTTATGCTGTGAAGGTGTCATAAACAGATAGTTAAGAGTTAATGTCTCTTTTACCTGTCAAGGGTTAAGAAACTTAGGAAACCCGGCTGACACCTGACCAGAGGACCAGTGGGGAGACAAGATACTTTCAAATCTTGGTGGAGGGAAGTCTTTGTTTGTGGTCTTTGTTTTGGGGGTTGTTCGCTCTTGGGACTAAGAGGGACCAGACGTCAATCCAGGCTCTCCAAACCTTTCTGAATAGTATCTCACGTTTCAAACTTGTAAGTAATAGCCAGGCAAGACATGTTAGTCTTATTTTTGTTTTCTCAACTTGAAAATGCTCCTTTTTGCTGAGAGGATTTTACCTCTGTTTGCTGTAACTTTGAACCTAAAGCTAGAGGGGGTTCCTCTGGGCTATATGAATCCGATTACCCTGTTAAGTATTTTCCATCTTGATTTTACAGAGATGATTTTTACCTTTCTTTAATTAAAGCTTTCTTTTTAAGAACCTGATTGATTTTTCCTTGTTTTTAAGGGGATTGGATCTGGACTCACCAGGAATTGGTGGGAGAAATGAGGGAGGGATGGTTAAATTCTCCTTGTGTTAAGATCCAAGGGGTTGGATCGGAGTTCACCAGGAACTTAGTGAAAAAGCCTCTCAAGGCTGCCCAGGCAGGGGAAGGTTTTGGGGGGACAGGAAGTGTTCCAGACACTAAAATTTCTAGATGGTGGCAGTATTACCAGATGTAAGCTAGTGATTAAGCTTAGCAGTGTCCATTCAGGTCCCCACATCTGTACCCTAAAGTTCAGAGAGCAGGAGGAACCTTAACAGAAGCCATCGAGTCCCTGCACACATAAAATACCTGATAGTTCACAAAAGTATGGGAACAACAAGCTAAGCCATCTAACAGAACATATCCTCTAGTTCTTCATCCACATACATACATTATCATTGCCATAACTGCTGTGCATCACCTGGCAACCTTCAATGCCTATCTGTCAGCAGTGAATACCAAGACTGCCAAGGAAATAATTCATTCAGAATCCAGTTTCAGAGTCTTTCACTTAAAATATATGAAGAGAAACCAAGCAAAATTCAAAGGGAATAAAACCTAACATTGTATAAAATTTCACACCAGGTGGCTCCCTCCTAAGAGAAAATGTGGAGTTTATGCTCCATTTTAAGCCCATTTTACAATGCAATGGTAACTGTGGATTTGCAGCCAAGTATCCATATTAGAGAGATGCTTGTCCTGTTTCATGTGTTTTATATAGCTTTAGATTAAAAAAAACGTAATCAAACCACTCCCCTATGACTATTTGGCTATAACTTTCCTCCTCTGTCCATTCACAACCTCATAACAGTGGGTGTGAAAGCATTCTATTCTGCAGTACACCATATAAAACAGCCTTCCTGTATCTGTGCTCAACTCTTTATCTCATTTCAAGTATATTTTCCCTCCCATGCCCACATCTCTTAAAGTCACTGTTCCTCTGTTACTTAAACTCTGCAAAGTATTTTTGGATAGAGTTTCCATGAAAGACACTTTAAAGGTGCACTGTATTTTAAATGATTGTTTTTCAATTGTGCATGTCTTTGGTGGTTAAGTTCTGTTAACTGAATTGCAAGTTTAGAAATTTTGGTAACAATGTGAGAGGCGATTCACAAGACTGGTTGTGCCAGGCTTGTGTAACTTGGTCATGCTAGTCATGTACACAAAAGTCCCATATATAACAGCTCTAAAACAGGAAGCAATTTTGTTCTTCACAGATTCAGTGCTTCAGAGTTCAAGGTTTGAGTAAAGTTTTTGTGTCTTGGAATGACCCCAAAGTGAATTGTTTGATGACCGATTATTTAACTGACTATTATTGGGGCGGTATAAAATAAAAAAAATAAATACAGGGTCTATGTTAGCAAAAGAGTATCCTCTGGCTTGATACCAAAGTGTCTCCCTCCATACCTGCATCAAACTGTCTATTCATTTGATAAGATATATAATTGCAGTACAGATGACATAGTGCTTATAAAAAGGATTATTCAAGTCTATCAATTAAACATTAATGATGATATCAACACATTAAAACTGGATACACCAGGGGTCGGCAACCTCTGGCACGTGGCTTGCAAGGGTAAGCACCCTGTGGGCCAGGCCAGTTTGTTTACCTGCCATGTCAGCAGGTTCGGCTGATCATGGCTCCCACTAGCTGCGGTTCACCATCCCAGGCTGATGGGGTTGGCGGGAAGCCGCGGACAGTACATCCCTCACCTGCGCCGCTTCCCACCGCCCCATTGGCCTGGGATGGTGAACCGCGGCCAGTGGGAGCCACGGTCCGCCGAGCCTGCTGATGCATTAGGTAAAGAAACTAGCTGGGTTTGCCATGATGCTTACCCTGACAAGCCACGTGCCAGAGGTTTCCAACCCCTGAGATACCCTTTACTTCAGGAAGACTAAAAGGGGAAAGGAAATTGCATCTGAATAATGAACTACAGTAGAACCCCAGAGTTGTGAACACCTTGAGAAAGGATGTTGTTTGTAATTCTGAAATGTTTGTAACTCCAAAATATTTGTAATTCTGAACAAAATATTGATTTTTTAAAAACGTTTACAACTCAACATTGACTTAATTCAGCTTTGAATGTTCATATTCAGAAGAAAAATGTTGCTTTTAACCATCTTACTTTAAACGAAACAAGCACAGAAACAGTTTTGGTACCTCATCAAATCTTGTTTTTTAAATTTTTTTTTTATTTTTTAGTAGTTTACATTTAACACAGTACCGTACTGTATTTTTTTTAATGTCTCTGCTGCTGCCTGATTGTGTACTTCCAGTTCCAAATAAGGTGTGTAGTTGATCTGTCATTTATTAACTGTAGTGTTCATAACTGCGAGGTTCTACTTTACGTACTGCCAGTGAAGAAAACTACCATCACTGAAAAATTATAATGATCTCAACTTAAGGGAAACTTCTAACTCAGGGGTAAGCAACCTATGGCATGGGTGCCGAAGGCGGCACGTAAGCTGATTTTCAGTTGCATCACACTGCTCAGGTCCTGGCCACCGGTCCAGGGGTCTCTGCATTTGAATTTAATTTTAAATGAAGCTTCTTAAACATTTGGTAAACTTTATTTACTTTACATACAACAATAGTTTAATTATATATTATAGACTTATAGAAAGAGACCTTCTAAAAATGTTAAAATGTATTACCAATACGTGAAACCTTAAATCAGAGTGAATAAATGAAGATTCGGCACACCACTTCTGAAAGGTTGCCAACCCGTGTTCTAAACTGATAGTTTTCTGCCTGAACCTTCAGACACTAAGAACTGTGTGAACATGGGGAAGTCACTTAGGCCTGGATATACAAAGGGACTTAGACACCTACTTAGACACCTACACAAAGGGACTTACGCACCCTTTGATGCCGCCTAAACTGATAGGTGCCTAATCTCACACAGCACCTATATTTCCACTATCAAATTTCCCTTGGTACCCAAGTTTCTGCCCCGAGGCATGTGCATTGCTGCCACACTCTAGGCATCCATATGTCTATCTCCCACCTCAGCCCCAATGTGAGCAACAAACCAGGGGAAGATAGGTGTGCTACTCTATTACAGAGAATCCATTCTGGTAGGTGCACACAGAGCACGCCAGATCAGGTCCAAATCAAAATCTGGCCATCGGAGAAAGAAGAGAAGACAGTGAAGGAGAAACAGCAGCTATAATTTTTAGCCTACTGGTTAGACTACTCATGTTGGAGACCTAGGTTCAATTCTCCACCTCTGCTGGAGGGAAACAGGTTTTGAACTGGAGTCTCCCACTTACAGTGATGTACTAGTCATTTAACTATGGGCTATCCTGATATAAGGCTTCCTCAGTCTCTTCTGTTAAAGCTGTTCCACTGTGTATAAATAACTGAGGAGCCATTAGCACAGGGATACTGACTTTTTAGTCACCCTTCTCTAAAGGGTAGGATGCCTAAACCACCAGGCTACAGAGTCATTCTCATTCTCTGCCATAATGACTCTAAGTATTTAATCCAAATTTGAGATTGTTTCACATTAACTGCATTTGTATATGAAAATTCATTACATCTATGTGCTAATTAGTTAAACTAGTTGGAAAGTTGTTCGGTTTTTAATTTTGTTTCTCAATTTTTTTTCCCCACCCAGGTGGAAAAAAATGACTTTTAATGGAAAAACTGAAAGTTTTTAGCTTGTTGATGAATAGTCTAAAATAAAATTCTGCAGAGAGCAGATGCTTTGTGTGTGTGGAGGGGGGGGAATCATTTAGCTGAAAACTTAATTGTGATGGAGTGTACAAACTCCCATACTCATCAGGGCAGCATTAACAAGCTGTTGTGAACTTAGCCAGCCTTGCTCCACTTCACCTTCAATAGGTGTCCATCTTGAAGGAAGGGGTTAAAAGTATAAAACTCAACTCATTTTGGAGATGGCTGCGAGAAAGCACAGACTTCTAGTTTGGTGAGAGAAATTTGATGGAGGCCAGGACCTGACTAAAGACTACTGCCTTCTAGAGTTATTCTGAGGGAAGGTAGGCCTAGTTCATGGCAGTTGCTACCAGAGACTTGAGTTTGTTGTTGAGCTGTAGATGGTGTCCAGCATGAAGAGTAAAGAGTGCCGGATGTAACCCTCTGGTCTGTTTCACCTGACTGGAGGCCCAGCAGTAGTCTATCTTGAGTCCAGGGGTGACCTTGCCATACTTATATTCTGTCAAACTGTTTCAACCAAAAGTTTTTGACCAACTATTCTAATTAGGCCACTAAATTTAATCAATGCCTGCTTTTTCTCAATTTGTGTGTACATTTTCATAAGCATATTATCTTGTGCCTCCATTCTTGAAAATTTGGCCTTAAGTGTCTTAAATTATAAGATTGTCAATATTTTACCTGTGAACATTATTTTATAGTCTAGTACATCACTGTGGTGATCTCTCTCTCTCTCTCTCTAATTTTAGCCTCACAATGATGCCTGAATTCTCGCTGTCTATATCTTATGGAACTCCATTCTCTTCTTCAGTAGGGGGCTTGCTGATTCCATTTGTCTAGAAAGATGGCTTCCTTCCTATTGCACCCTTTCTGTTCCCATTGGAAATATGTTCATCCACAAGATGTTTTTGATTGCTTTCTTACTAGAGAGGAGTCTTAATCTGAAGCCTAGTTCCAAACAACCCCCCAAATATGGGACTCTGGATCAGACTGTCTCAGCAGGTTGCTGCTATTATGGGCTAACCCAAATCTCTAAATAGCCTCACATTTCAAAGAAGTTGTAATCTGGAGTGTAATATTGTAGCTACTCTGTATAGGGAGAAAGTTAAGCTCACTTTTAAACTGAGAATCAGACTAGGAAATATAATTAGTTTTAGGGAGCTATTGCAAATTAAACTGGGATATGAATTTTATACCGAAGGAGTAATTCTGTGTAGAGCTCTGTGAATAAGTGACTTTTGGTTCGCTAGAAATTCTGAAAAATTTTTTTGGCTTTGTTTTGGGTCATTTTTGGCTGTTTTTGGTATGTTTTTAAAGCAAAGAAAATGAAAGCATTTATTCACAAAACCAGAGGATGTGATGGTGCTCTTCCCTTATAACATCTACTCTAGAAGTTAAGACTCTCAGCTGGGATGTGGAGGACCCAGGTTTCAATCTCTTCTCTGGAGGATGGACTGGAACCCAGTTTTCCTTCCTCCCATGTGAATACTTTAGGCCATTGGATATCCTGTGATAGAAATGTCTCCTGTTGAAACTATTCTACTCTGTAAAAAGTATTTGAATAGTCATGTTGTCAGGGCAAGGATAATAACCTGGATCTCTTACATTCCAGGGGAGTGCCCTAACCAGTGGGCTACAGAATAATTTCTCATAGTCTCCAGCTCAATGACTATTATGCAATATTCATTCTGAGCTATTTCCACATATTCAAGTCTTCTGTGCCTCAAAAGTGCATATCCAAGACCACTAATTACAAAAACAGAATTAACTAGCCACATAATAGCAAACATCCTACTGCCCAACACAAGAATTCTTTAAAAGCCCACCTTTGAAAAGAAATGTGTTCATTTATTCCTGTATGCAGTATTATTACCCCTCCCTCTCTGCCCAAATCACTCAGATTGTATTTTTATCCCTTAAGATGAAATATGGTGATTGCAGGATAGCTGATAGCTATAGCTCTCCATTACACTAAAACTAGTATAATAGGGGCAAAGGGGATTTATCTTCTGCTTCATGACACAGAAAAGAATGCATGGAGAAAGGGTTGGATCAACTACAGACACCTCCTCCAGCCTGAAGAAAAGCTCTAGAAAAATGGAGCAAAGGGGACCATAACTTTCCTTCCCTAGCCACAAAACAATGAACTTTTTGTTGTATTTTTTAATGAGATATCCAAGAGATGGTAATATAATTTTCCATTGGGAGTGATTCACCATAAACATCATGTTAAGCTATCTTTTTCAACTGTGTCTAGATCAGCATTTGGTACTGGTATGTATCAATATACATAGATATAAATATCAGCTATAAAAATACCTATTTCATTTTTTAGACCAGTGAAGCTGAAGATTTAGACCTTGATTCAATTTATCTGCCAATCAGTTCTGAGTTAAGGAATCCTATTTCTGTCTTACTACACAGTAGCAAATTCTTATTTTTAAATTGGGAAAGATATTTTCTAATTTTAGAGGTCTTTTTATTTCCTCTTCTGCTTTCATGATCTATTGCAGGGATTGGCAACCTTTGGCATGCAGCTCACCAGGGTAAGTCCCCAGTGGGCTGGGCCAATCCTTTTTTGGCAACAGATTTCCCTTTTCCACCACCCCTTCTGGGGCTGGTGTTGAAGTGGCCTGATCTAGACTACAAAACAAAGTTGTTGGTTTTTTTGCATCAGATAAATAGCTTACTTGAAACTTACCTGAAACACTTAATACTTCATATTGTAGATGGTACTTTTGGGTGTAAAATCCTTGTAACACATGGCTTTGTAAAAATATTTTCCCAGATTATATTTATCTGGCACAGATATTCATGAAGTCATTCTTATTTCTCAATAAAAAAAAATAAATACTCTTTCTATATAGAAGTTTGTTGCCATCTGACATAAAGCTA